>NC_042976.1:44561424-44861424 GCF_901001165.1 Salmo trutta
CCCATTTGGGAGCCAGGCGCAGCCAATCAGAATGAGTTTCCCCCCCACAAAAGGGCATTATTACAGACAGAAATACTCCTCAATTTCATCAGCTGTCCAGGTGGCTGGTCTCAGACGATCCCGCAGGTGAAGAAGACGGATTTGGAGGTCCTGAGCTGGCATGGTTACACGTGGTCTGCGTTTTGTGAGGCTGGTTGGACGTTCTAAAAAAATCTCTAAAAAGACATTGGAGGTGGCTTATGGTAGAGAAAGTAACATTCAATTCTTTGGCAACAGCTCTGGTGGACATTGCAGTCAGCATGCCAATTGCACGCTCTCTCAAAACTTGAGACATCTGTGGCATTGTGTTGTGTGATAAAACTGCACATTTTAGAGTGGCCTTTTATTGTCCCCAGCACAAGCTGCACGTGTGTAATGATTATGTTGTTAATCAGATTCTTGATATGCCACACCTGTCAGGTGGATGGATTATCTTGGCAAAGGAGAAATGCTCACTAACAGGGATGTAAACAAATGTGTGTTCAAAATTTGAGAGAAATACACTTTTTGTGCATATGGAAAATTTGTAGGATCTTTTATTTCAGCTCTTGAAACTAACACTTTAAATGTTTTATTTATATTTTTGTTCAGTGTACAATTTTTTTGTCAAATTCCTTAAATGTGCTGAGAATGTTCCAACACCAAGAAACTATCCTGCACCATCATCAGAAAGTTGTGGGAAGGTTGTATGCAAAATAACCATAGGCCAACCACGCCCTAAGAAACATATGGTTCTCAGAACATTATGTGCTAGCTGGTTTAGTTGGGGTTCAGCTGTCTTCTAAGTTGGGAATTCTGAAAATGCTTTACAATGACTCATTAAAATGTAGGCTACTATATCAATTGCTATATCTAGACCAAACTGTTCTGTTTTAATTTAAAAAATATATATATATATTCTCTCTATGAAAAGTCTGTTCTATATTTAAGTAAAATAAATTCAGTACAATGATGTTGCAAACTTGATATTTGTCTGTGTGTTTGAGTAGGCCTGCTGTAAAAAAACAAACATACTTTACATCAACTTCATACAGGTGCACCAATACCACATAGAATGAAAGGTTGCTGGATCGAATCTCCAAGCCGACAAGGTAAAAATCAGTCGTTCTGTCTCTGAGCAAGGCAATTAACCCATTGCTCCCCGGGCGGCAATGTTGTTTAAGGCACCCCCCTCACCTCTCTGATTCACTGGGGTTGGGTTAAATGATGCAGAAGACACATTTCAGTTGATTGCATCCAGTTGTACAGCTGACTCTGTATCTCCTTTTCCATTTCCCTTTCCATTTCCCTATCAGTAATAAAATCAGTCATTGGTACCTGGCAATGTTGCAAAAAATGTCCAGAAGACGTCAGTAGCATAAGTCACCAGGAAGATCATGCTGTCAAACAGCTGCTGTAGCTACACATGCCCGGCTAGTTGTAATGAGGTCTGGATATGCATGAATGTACAAATTATGGCGTGCACAAATTAATAAAATAGAATCCCAGAGTGTTCTTAAGATCCCACTGCAAGATACTTATTATTTTGCGTTTTATAATGCGTTATAAAGAGGACTACCAAAGACATTCACAGAACTCCTCCTTGTTCTAACTGTGCTATAACTGTATGGGTCCAAAGGCTAGCCTACCCAGCGTGAGATTTTAGTCCAGGATTTAAAGCAGAAACCACATGGAGAGGCGTTGTCAACGGAGTCAAAATTTGTGTGAGAGAGTAGAGAGCGTCAATCCACATACAGTGCATAGCGTATGCCAATTTTAATTGTCATGAGAATCCATATAAACAGTTGTTTTTGTTATGGTCGCTATGTAGCCCTTGTATATTTTTGTTGTGTGTTCCTTTTTACTCAACTTAAAATGTCCTACGGGAGCCACCATACATATCTTCACTAACCAGTTATGTTAGCTCAACAATGTGAGGAGAGTTGTAGACACTCCCGAGCAGTTTGTAAAGACTTTAGTCTTGTTCTTCCTACATAACAGCATTCTCTCTTGAAATCTGAGTCCTTGCGTTTCCCAGCCCAGCCTGCCTAGGCTATATGCTATCGAAATCAACAAAGGTAGGCTGCAATTGTTTTCAATTATAAACTTGGTGATTCAAGCCCTGAATGCTGATTCGCTGACAGCCGTGGTATATCAGACTGTATTCCACAGGTATGACAAAACATGTATTTTTACTGCTCTAATTACTTTGTAACCAGTTTATAATAGCAATAAGGCATCTCGGGGTTGTGGTATATGGCCAATATACCACGGCTAAGGGCTGTATCCAGGCACCCCACATTGCGTCGTGCATAAGAACAGCCCTTAGCCGTGGTATATTGGCCATATACCACACCCCTTCGTGCCTTATTGCTTAAATATATAGCCTGTTTGACTGAAACCTTTGCTTACAGCCCAATACATTTTAAACTACATCTTTAGCTAGTCTACTTAGCATAGGGAAAATAGTCCTCTGTACCACACCACCACATTCCACTATTTAACCTATCTAATCCTACTCCAGACCAATGTCTGTGAGGACAGAACACTACCACTCAACACCCCCCCCCGCAACTGTTATGCAGTAAAACTTCGCAATCCCAAGTATTTCTCTGCTGCTGCCAACACAACCTTTATTTTCTGTGATTTAAAAAACCATAGCTATAAATGCCAAGAAACCTACCTTACTCAAGCAAATACAGTATTCTTCCCATCACTCTATTAGTCTCTGCCTAATCGCAGGAATCCTCTCAGGATCCCTCACCCTGTACCCATCTTCCTCTACCGCTCTCTTCACCACTTCCACATACGACACTATCTGTACGACTATGACGGTAGCAACCTCAACCTGCCTTTGTCTCACCGGACACCTCCGATCTCTAGCCCCATGGGCACCCCCACAACTAACATCCAAACTACACATTCCATCATCTTATGCCCTCTTGCACACTTCTCACATCTAGGACTCTCCCTCCTACTTACTGCTGCAACATGCCCATTAATTTGATGCATTAAACACCGAAGTGTTTCACGGGATAACTCTCACTTCCTACCTGCCAAAGATTACAGCAAAACTTTTCCGTTTCCCAACTCTCTCCACCGGATCTGTGTCGCAACCAGGGTTGGGGAATAACGTATTAAAAATGCTTTCACACTTCTATGTTCTCTCAATGACATTTAAATCATCATTGAAAAAAGGTGCAAGTTTTTAAGTTTGTTCCAACTGAGCGTGTCTGACCACAAGTCAGAGACCACTATGATGACACACCAAATATGTTTGAATGATCGCTGGAAAAGATCAGGAATAGGTTTTTGTAGGCTACAGTCCAAGCTATGTCTTCCAAGTGGTGCGACTGCTGTTGGCATCCAAAGATTAATCAATAAATGCTTGGAGGTAAGGACAACAGCAGTGGTGTAGTCTAAATGCGATACGGATATCACTTATTATTGATATCTACATAGCTAATTGATGTGAATCACTGCTGCTCTCTCTCATTTAGCTATTTGCGCCTTACGGATTGTGGTTGTTGTGGATGGCTGTTCACAAATCTAAATGTGTATTTGCTCAATCTAATTCATGCTGATAAAAAAATGAATCCATAGCCCTAATGGAAACATGCATAAACCCGCAATTTTGATAGACTTAAAGGGGCAATCTGTAGTTGCTACATCCATTTTTGGACTAATACATATACAGTGAGGGAAAAAAGTATTTGATCCCCTGCTGATTTTGTACGTTTTCCCACTGACAAAGAAATGATCAGTCTATAATTTTAATGGTAGGTTTATTTGAACAGTGAGAGACAGAATAACAACAAATAAATCCAGAAAAACGCATGTCAAAAATTTTATAAATTGATTCGCATTTTAATGAGGGAAATAAGTATTTGACCCCCTCTCAATCAGAAAGGTTTCTGGCTCCCATGTGTCTTTTATACAGGTAACGAGCTGAGATTAGGAGCACACTCTTAAAGGGAGTGTTCCTAATCTCAGCTTGTTACCTGTATAAAAGACACCTGTCCACAGAAGCAATCAATCAATCAGATTCCAAACTCTCCATCATGGCCAAGACCAAAGAGCTCTCCAAGGATGTCAGGGACAAGATTGTAGACCTACACAAGGCTGGAATGGGCTACAAGACCATCGCCAAGCAGCTTGGTGAGAAGGTGACAACAGTTGGTGCGATTATTCGCAAATGGAAGAAACACAAAAGAACTGTCAATCTCCCTCGGCCTGGGGCTCCATGCAAGATCTCACCTCGTGGAGTTGCAATGATCATGAGAACGGTGAGGAATCAGCCCAGAACTACACGGGAGGATCTTGTCAATGATCTCAATGCAGCTGGGACCATAGTCACCAAGAAAACAATTGGTAACACACTACGCCGTGAAGGACTGAAATCCTGCAGCGCCCGCAAGGTCCCCCTTCTCAAGAAAGCACATATACATGCCCGTCTGAAGTTTGCCAATGAACATTTGAATGATTCAGAGGACAACTGGGTGAAAGTGTTGTGGTCAGATGAGACCAAAATGGAGCTCTTTGGAATCAACTCAACTCGCCGTGTTTGGAGGAGGAGGAATGCTGCCAATGACCCCAAGAAGAACATCCCCACCGTCAAACATGGAGGTGGAAACTATGCTTTGGGGGTGTTTTACTGCTAAGGGGACAGGACAAATTCACCGCATCAAAGGGACGATGGACGGGGCCATGTACCGTCAAATCTTGGGTGAGAACCTCCTTCCCTCAGCCAGGGCATTGAAAATGGGTCGTGGATGGGTATACCAGCATGACAACGACCCAAAACACATGGCCAAGGCAACAAAGGAGTGGCTCAAGAAGAAGCGCATTAAGGTCCTGGAGTGGCCTAGCCAGTCTCCAGACCTTAATCCTGTAGAAAATCTGTGGAGGGAGCTGAAGGTTCGAGTTGCCAAACGTCAGCCTCGAAACCTTAATGACTTGAAGAAGATCTGCAAAGAGGAGTGGGACAAAATCCCTCCTGAGATGTGTGCAAACCTGGTGGCCAACTACAAGAAACGTCTGACCTCTGTGATTGCCAACAAGGGTTTTGCCACCAAGTACTAAATCATGTTTTGCAGAGGGGTCAAATACTTATTTCCCTCATTAAAATGCAAATCAATTTATAACATTTTTGACATGTGTTTTTCTGGATTTTTTTGTTGTTATTCTGTCTCTCACTGTTCAAATAAACCTACCATTAAAATTATAGACTGATCATTTCTTTGTCAGTGGGCAAACTTACAAAATCAGCAGGGGATCAAATACTTTTTTCCCTCACTGTATTTATACGGTTGATGTCGGAAGTTTACATAGACTTTAGCCAAATACATTTAAACTCAGTTTTTCACAATTCCTGACATTTAATCCCAGTAAAAATGCCATGTCTTAGGTCAATTAGGATCACCACTTTATTTTAAGAATGTGAAATGTCAGAATAATAGTAGAGAATTTATTTCAGCTTTTATTTCTTTCATCACATTCCCAGTGGGTCAGAAGTTTACATACACTCAATTGGTATTTGGTAGCATTGCCTTTAAATTGTTTAACTTGGGTCAAATGTTTCGGGTAGCCTTCCACAAGCTTCCCACAATAAGTTGGGTAAATTTTGGCCCATTCCTCCTGACAGAGCTGGGGTAACTGAGTCAGGTGTGTAGGACTCCTTGCTCGCACATGCTTTTTCAGTTCTGTCCACAAATTTTCTATAGGATTGAGGTCAGGGCTTCATATTTGGATTTGCCCTTTAAACAGCTGCATATTATCAAGATATCAAAGTGTCACCAACAGAAAGATAAACAATAGGCCTATAGCAAATGCGTCACATGGCATTCATTTTTCACATGTAAATAGCACTTTTCAGTAGTGCTCAAAGCATGCCATTCCATGAGCGCAGCATTTTTTTCAACTCGAACGAGTGAGCACAATCAGTCCTCCATGACAACAAAATCATAAGCAACAGAGTAGGGCTGGCTAATAAGTCCTTCGTTTTTGGGTCATGCTCAGGTAAAGCAATTTGGCTAATCTATACTTCCATATTTCCAAGTCCTATTCTTGAAGATCAAGGGGTATAACATTCTGATAGACTTTGATTTTTAATGTAAAGATGTAATTTATAATTAAGTCGTATTATATGTAGTAGAAGGTAATGGGTTAAAAGCAGCTTACATAATCAACCCATAAAGTAAAATTGTACATCCATATATGGCCAGCTATGTAAATTTGAACATTGATTTATTCTGCAATAGATGTCGTTCAGTTGGTAACATACATTTTTATCTTCTTCTAATGCCTCTGAAGGGGAAAGTAATCTAAAAGTAACTGAATGTAATCAGATTACGTTACTGAGTTTGGATAATCCAAAAGTTACGTAACTGATTACAATTTTAGACAGGTAACTAGTAACTAACGGATTACATTTAGAAAGTCACGTACCCAACCAAACGGCGAGCGTCACAGACACCGGGAATCTTCACTTTCAACTAATCTTCCTCAACATTTAATGCTACCCACGTTATCACTCCTTTCAAAGGTGTCCTGCTCTGGAGATCAAAGCAAGTCACATTGTCTCTAATCGCGTGATCCGGAGCACCCGCTCCCTCTGGGTGGAAGAAACACAACAAATCATCCCTAGTCCACCCCTTAGTTACTTTTACCAACTCAACAGTACCGAACCTCTTCTCCACCCAACCTACCACCACATATTGATCATCCAAAATGGAAGGATCCATTCTCTACACGAATATCACTCGCACTGGCCCAGAATCATCCTTTACCTCCTCGGACAAGTCCCGACCTTGGTGGTCCTCATTGCAGGAACTTCATCCACACTCTCATCAGGGCCCATCACTGAGCTACTGAAACACGTATCCCTTTTTTTGTACTTGAAACCAACCTTCCTTGTCACACTGCTTCCCTCTACACTCAACTTCTTCTCAACAGTCATCACTGCACCTGCCACCACATCTAATTCATCTTCACACTCGTCCTACTCCATTTCCTAAAGTTCTTCCAAAAGTTCTGTGAAATCCCTCATTCCATAATCCCTCATAAACGTTTCTACTCTTTCATTTTTTTCTTGTCCATTATCTTCTCCTTCACTAGATCTTTTAGAAGGCCTGTGTTATCCTCCACTCCATGTTTATTAATAATATGCTCCACTTTCTTCCTTATTTCCTTTTCTGCCATCTTCTCCAGTCACTCCTGTTCTCCCTTACCAATATTGCTCCGCATAGATGCGAGGAAAAATACACTACCAGTCAAAAGTTTGGACACAGTACTCATTCCACTGTTTTCCTTTAATTTTCCTTTTTTCTACATAGTAGAATAGTAGTGAAGATATCAAAACTCTAAAATCACATATGTGGAATCATGTAGTAGCCAAACAAGTGTTAAACAGATCAAAATATATTTTATGTTTGAGATTCTTCAAAGGAGCCACCCTTTGCCTTGATGACAGCTTTGCACACTCTTGGCATTCACTCAACCAGATTCATGAGGTAGTCACCTGGAATGCATTTCAATTAACAGGTGTGCCCTGTTAAAAGTTAATTTGTGGAATTTCTTAATGCGTTTGAGCCAATCAGTTGTGTTTTGGCAAGGTAGGGTTATACAAAAAATAGCCCTGTTTGGTAAAAGACCAAGTCCATATTATGGCAATAACAGCTCAAATAAGCAAAGAGAAACGACAATCCATCATTACTTCAAGACATGAAGGTCAGTCAATCCATAATATTTCAAGAACTTTGAAAGTTTGTTCAAGTGCAGTCGCAAAAACCATCAAGCGCTATGATGAAACTGGCTCTCATGAGGACCGCCACAGGAAAGGAAGATCCAGAGTTACCTCTGCTGCAGAGGATAAGTTCATTAGAGTTACCAGAAAATGCAGCCCAAATAAATGTTTCACATAGTGTTCAAGTAACAGACACATCTCAACATCAACTGTTCAGAGGAGACTGCGTGAATCAGGCCTTCATGGTCGAATTCCTGCAAATTACTAAAGGACACCAACAAGAAGATGAGACTTGTTTGGGCCAAGAAACAAGCAATGGACATTAGACCGGTGGAAATCTATCCTTTGGTGTGATGAGTCGAAATTTGAGATTTTTAGTTCCAACCACCGTGTCTTTGTGAGACGCAGAGTAGGTGAATGGATGATCTCCGCATGTGTGGTTCCCACCGTGAAGCATGGAGAAGGAGGTATGATGGTGCTTTACTGGTGACATTGTCTGTGATTTATTTACAATTCAAGGCACACATAACCAGCATGGCTACCACAGCATTCTGCAGCAATATGCCATCACATCTGGTTTGTGCTTAGTGGGACCATCATTTGTTTTTCAACAGGACAATGACCCAACACACCTCCAGGCTGTGTAAGGGCTATTTGACCAAAAAGGAGAGTGATGGAGTGCTGCATCAGATGACCTGGCCTCCACAATCCCCTGACCTCAACCCAATTGAGATGGTTTGGGATGAGTTGGACCACAGAGGGAAGGAAAAGCAGCCAACAATTGCTCAGCATATGTGGGAACTCGTTCAAGACTATTGGAAAAGCATTCCAGGTGAAGCTGGTTGAGAGAATGCCAAGAGTGTGCAAAGCTCGCAGGCTGTCTGTTTTCTTTCAGTTCCTAACGTGCAGTTAGATGTTGGAACATTGCTGCGCGGAGTTGCTTCCATTCAGCCACGAGCATTAGTGAGGTCGGAAACTGATGTTGGCCTATTAGGCCTGGCTCGCAGTCTGTGTTCCAATTCATCCCAAAGGTGTTCGATGGGGTTGAGGTCAGGTTTCTGTGCAGTCCAGTCAAGTTCTTCCGCACCGATCTCGACAAACCATTTCTGTATTGACCTCGCTTTGTGCACGGGGCATTGTCATGCTGAAACAGGAAAGGGACTTCCCCAAACTGTTGTCACAAGGTTTGAAGCACAGCATCGTCTAGAATGTCATTGTATGCTCTTGTGTTAAAATTTCCCTTCACTGGAACTAAGGGGCCTAGTCCAAACCATTAAAAACAGCCCCAGACCATTATTTATCCTTCAACAAACTTTACAGTTGGCACTATGCATTGGTGCAGGTAGCGTTCTCCTGGCATCCGCCAAACCCAGAATTGTCCGTCAGTCTGCTAGATGGTGAAGCGTGATTCATCACTCCAGAGAGCGCGTTTCCACTGCTCCCGAGTCCAATGGCGTCGAGCTTTACACCACTCCAGCTGACGCTTGGCATTGCACATGGTGATCTTAGGCTTGTTTGCAGTTGCTTGGCCATGGAACCCATTTCATGAAGCTCCCGAAGAACAGTTATTGTGCTCATGTCACTTCCAGAGGCAGTTTGGACCTCAGTAGTGAGTGTTGTAACAGTGGACAGACGATTTTGATGCGCTACGCGCTTCAGCACTTGGCGGTCCCGTTCTGTGAGCCAGTGTGGTCTACCACTTCGCAGCTGAGCTGTTGTTACTGCTAGACGTTTCCACTTCACAATAACAGTTAACCGGGGCAGCACTAGCAGGGCAGAAATTTTACAATCTGACTTGTTGGAAAGGTCGCATCTTATGACGGTGCCACGTTAAAAGTAACTGAGCTCTTCAGTAAGGCCATTCGATTGCCAATGTTTGTCTATGGAGATTGTATGGCTGTGTGCTCGATTTTATACAGCTGTTAGCAACGGGTGTGGCTGAAATAGCCAAATTCACAAATTTGAAGGGGTGTCCACATACTTTTGTGTATATATAGTGTAGAAATAGCTATTGAACCAAGCATGCCATGACTATGAAGACGGTATATTCTGAATCAGGGGTGGGTGGAGAACAATCCACACCTCAAAAATATATATATAGATTTGGGATTTCAATCTTCAATAGCTCTTACACAAAGTGTGCCATGACTATGATAATTTACATTTACATTTGAGTCATTTAGCAGATGCTCTTATCCAGAGACACTTACAGTTAGTGCATTCATCTTAAAGGAAAACTCCACCCAAAAACGACATTTTGATATTTGTTTTATTAGTCCATTGTGGACATAGTCCCAAAAATGTTTTGCTTGTCAGCAATCAGGTTTTCAAGATATCTAACATTCAAAATACATAAATCATCATATGATGCAAAATCCATCATACAGGGATGATTTCTGTATTTTGAAAGTTACATATCTTGAAAACTTGAAGGATCGGGGTGACATGAGAGAACTTGGGAAGGTTGAAAACCAGGCGGGCTGGAGTATTCTGGATAAATTGCAGGGGTTTGATGGCACAAGCGGGGAGCCCAGCCAACAGCGAGTTGCAGTAGTCCAGAAGGGAGATGACCTGCGCTGCTTCGTGTGTGAGGTAGGGTTGTTCTCTACAGATGTTGTAGAACATGAACCTGCAAGAGCGCTGCTTTGATGTTTGCAGAGAACCACAGGGTGTTGTCCAGGTTCACGCTAAGTTTCTTTGCACTCTGGGAGGGCGACACTGTGGAGTTGTCAACCATGATATATTCTGAATCGGGGGGGGGGGGGCAAAATTAATAGATTTTTGAGGGATGGAAATGTTTGTTTTCTCTTCTGGATTTTAATCTTCAATAGCTCTTAGACAAAGTTTTCTATGACTATGAAAATTATATATTCTTATGTGGGGAGGATGGATAAAAATCCACTTTTTGTTGATGTTGAAATGTAGTTATTTTTTAAATTTTATTTTTTACTTTCAATTTTACACAAAGCGTACC
Organism: Salmo trutta; assembly: GCF_901001165.1. Classification (NCBI taxonomy): domain Eukaryota; kingdom Metazoa; phylum Chordata; class Actinopteri; order Salmoniformes; family Salmonidae; genus Salmo; species Salmo trutta. Next base: position 44,572,161 of record NC_042976.1, read on the forward strand.
ATGACTATGAAAAGAACACAGCTCAGGAAATAATTAAGTGACCACTGCAGAATTATCAGTTTCTCTGGTTTTACTATTTATAGGTATGTGTTTGGGTAAAATTAACATTTTCATTTTATTCTATAAACTACTGACAACATTTATCCCAAATATTGTCATTTAGAGCATTTATTTGCAGAAAATGACAACTGGTCAAAATAACAAAAAAGATGCAGTGATGTCAGACCTCGAATAATGCAAAGAAAATAAGTTAATATTCATTTTTAAAACAACACAATAGTAGTGTTTTAACTGAGGAAGAGTGTGTGGCGTGGAGCATTGTCCTGCTGGAAAAAACAATCCTCAGATATGGGGAACATTGTCAGCAGAAGGAAGCAAGTTTTCTTCCTCCACCAAATTTCACAGTGGGTGCGAGACACTGTGGCTTGTAGGTCTCTCCAGGTCTCGCACCCATTGTGAAATTTGGTGGAGGATCGGTGATGATCTGGGGGTGCTTCAGCAAGGCTGGAATCAGACAGATTTGTCTTTTGTGAAGGACGCATGAATCAAGCCACGTACAAGGTTGTCCGGGAGAAAACTTGCTTCGGTTTCTTCCTTAACTAGACTTAATGGCTTTTCGGTTTTAAAAAAATGGGGAAAATATTTGTGCTCTCTTAATAAAACATAATTTCCCACCACCATTTTCAGATTTTCTGACAACTTCCGGATGTTGCACACCTCGTGAGTCTTGGTTACCACTGGATGAACACGCACCACAACATCAGGAAGTAGTATTAGCCACGGTGGTGGAAATTTGTGTTTTATTAACAGTATAGCACGCAAATTTCCCATATTTTTTTCCCATGTGGTTTCTTCCTTCACAGACTCCATAACATGATGACTTCTTCTTAAATATTTGGTCACATGATTGATTTTGTGTATAGTTTCCTAGAAACAAGGAGTGACTCAACTAAACCTCTGTCCCTTTCATTTTTGGCTAAACTTTTGAGCAACTGAAATGGTCTATTTGTTGTTAAACAGATGCACAAATACAGCATGCAATTGGAAAGTTTAGTTTTTGGTGAAGGAATGTGTCCCAAGCAATTCTATGGTGACAGGGCAAAAACTGTACCCTTCTCACCTCCTTCCCTCAGGAGACAGCTCACTGCAGAATGAGTCCACACAGTGCTGCCAGAGTGGTGGTGGTTGGTGCTGGTCTAGCAGGCTTATCTGCAGCTTCCACCCTGGTGAAAGCTGGCTTTCAGCACATCCAAGTCCTGGAGGCTATGGACAGGCCTGGAGGCCGGGTCTACACCACAAGACCCTTTGGCCAGAATGTAATTGAGCTGGGGGCCAACTGGATCCACGGTCAGGAGGCCAACCCTCTCTTCCTGCTAGCCCAGGAGCAGGGCCTGCTGCTGGAGGAGAGAGGCTCAGCCAGCATCATGTGCCTGCCAGGCTCCGTCACCCCTAGGGACTATTTCTTCCGGGAGAGCAGGCGACAGCTTCCGGTGGACGAGGTGGAGCAGGTGTGTTCCTTTTTCAGCGGGCTCACCTCCAGGGCCTTCGAATCAGAGTTGGAGCCGAGGCACAGCAGTCAGAGCCTGGGGGGCTACCTGGACGAGGAGTTCGCCCAATCACCCCTGGCGACCTCCGAGGACGGCCCAAGGGTATTCGAGTGGTGCAAGAGGAGCGAATGCACGGATGAGGCCAGCTCCTCCCTCTATGAGGTGTCTGCCTCGCAGCTGGGTCACTATGTGGCCTTGGAGGGGGGCTTTTTCAATTCTTTGGGCCCCGGAGGTTATCAGGCCCTGGCAGACACCCTCTTGGACAACCTTCCGCCTGGAGCCGTGCTGTGTGACAGGCCGGTACACAGCATCCACTGGGCCCTGCAGGAGGAGAAGAACCACACCTGTCCAGTCAGAGTGCTGTGCCAGGGGGGCCAGTGCTTCATGGCAGATCACGTCATTGTGACCGTCCCTTTAGGCTTCCTGAAAGAGATTGCAGTGGCCATGTTTGAGCCAGCCCTCCCCAAGTCCAAGGCCGACGCCATTGAGAGACTGGGCTTCGGCACGGTGGACAAGATTTACCTGCGGTTCGAGGACAGGTTCTGGCCCCACGACTGTGCCGGGATCCAGCTGGTGTGGGACGCGGGGCCCGAGGATGAGGAGGTATACCAGCACTCTCAGTCAGAGGGTGGGGCCTGGAGAGACATGTGGTATAAGAAGATCTGTGGCTTTGACACGGTGGCCCGTCATCCCACAGTCCTCTGCGGCTGGATCACAGGCCGGGAGGCCCAACACATGGAGAGCCTGGATGAGAAGATAGTGGGAGAGGTGTGTGTAAGGTGTGTATCAGGTCTGCTTATCAATCAGGTGCACAGGTCAAAGGTTCAATCATTGGGTGTGTGGGAGAGAGGTGTGGCCATCATATCTCATCACTGAGATATGTGACATTCATGTTGAACCTTTCACCCTGCCTTTAAGGTGGTGTCTGTAGATGGCCTCAGATTCCATGCTTTTTATGCCCTTGAATACCATACAATGGTTTACCACACTAATATTTAAGGACTTTTTATTTTGCTATTGTTTTGTGCTTGATGACAAAAGTGAGTTTGTAAAAAAAAAAAGCTCTTCTTATTTCTAAACAACCTATTTTGCAACATTCAAGAATGAGCTATTGCTCACCAAGCAAAAAAACTGTGTGAGAGTGCATGCATGAAGAATTAAATCAGAAACACACAGTCATCAGTTTTAATCCCATTATTAGTCAGCTATTCTTTTGGCAAACTGCGTTTGCATGTTCAGAATGAGTAACAATCAGGCTTGTGTTTTGACAGAATGCTCAGGTCCTTCACTGGCTGGTCAGTACCAGAGCCAGCCCAGGTCCTGATGTCCAAGTGGGGGAGTGAGCGTTTTGTCCGTGGTTCCTATACGTACCCCCCTCCAGGAGTGGACGCTGTGAGGGAACACACAGCCCTGGCAGCCCCTCTTCCTTTGCCCTGTGAGGCTGGATACTCACAGGCAAAGGTACAGTACATGATGTTCACAACCCTTCCTGAGCGCACATGATTCTGACAACAACTTTCATGTACAGTTGGCAACACTTTAAAATGAAGATAGCTTCTAGTAATATGCTTCTAACGGCTCATTATTGCAATAACTAATATCTTTGACATACCTACTTCCTAATAACATGCTAGTAAGCATGTACAGTAGTTTGACATGGCTAATATTGGTACACATACCGTCAAGTTTGTAAGTGTATGAACCAGCGATATGTCTCTAAGTTAGCCAACTTGCCTTTGAGACGGCATCAATTAAGCCGCGGTATCACTCAGAATGATCTCAGTCAGTGTTCATTTTATGGTCGGCAAGCTGACCCTTAATCAGGTTTTATGGAGCAGCTATTTTCGCTCAGTATCTGCAATTGAAGCCAAGATCATATACCAAATACCAATCGAGTTGGTGGTGCTTTGTAGACTGTGACCTCTTTTTTTTTAATGATGCGTTGTAGAATTGCATAATATACACATGTGATTTACGATAAAGATAATACTCAGGGACCAAAGTTTGTGTGTTTGTGTCTGTCAGTCCTGGGGGTCAATTCAGTTTTCAATTTAGTCAGTTCATTCAGTGAATTAAAATGATATTCATGAAATGGAAATGATCCATTGTTTTCTATTAAGATTTTTCAATTCGTGAATCGAATTTCAAATGACTCCCTGAATTGACCTCCACTCTGGTCTGTGTATGTTCAGCCTCTTCAGGTGCTGTTTGCTGGCGAGGCCACCCACGCTAACTTCTACACCACCACTCACGGGGCTTACATGACGGGCATCAGAGAAGCACAACGACTCATTGACCTTTACGCCGATAGTGAGCCCGATTCCTATAACGAGTGATACACAAAACGCCTCATTAACTAAGAACTCTAGCTTCTCAACAGGTTACTGATACTGACGAAATTACCGTGAATTGTTTTCAGCAAGCAGCTGCTTGAAATCATTAGCCACTATGAATGTCGCCACTATGGATTCAGCTGTGGACTTTGGTCACCATCATGCGATTGTGTTAAAGTTGAAGTGCTTTGTAATTGTAGTTGTATGTCACAGTATCAGTTCTTTCTTTTAGGGATTGGTTAGCATACTAATAATGAATAATGAATGCTAATGAATACTCATAATGAAATGACTTTTTTTCCTTCTTTCATGTAAATTGAAACCGTAGCAGTAATTCATTGACAACTTTTTTTTTTTTTTACACAAATACATTTTTTGTGATGAATATATTAATTGGATCCCAATTAGATACACCACACTGCCATTTGTTTTCACATTAAAATTTGAGGCACATATCAGTATGAGTCATGATTTGCTGAAGGTACTGAAAACACAAACTGGGGAATATGGTCTTTATTGACTGTCATTGTAGCATTGCAAATGAAGGGTCTTCATAGAGATATATTCATCTGCTTTTCCAACATAGCAAAAACAAAATACCCCAATAGATATCTCCATTTGACAGTCATAATTTCATTGATACGTTAGACCTCAACATTTATATTATGAAACACAAAGTACCTACTAATAAACTAAGCCCTTGTGGTCCTCTGAAGATTGCAAATATACATTTGCAGATATGTTTTCAATATTAAGGCTAATTGTGGACATAAAGTATAGAACCAATATCATATTCTACTTATTTGTAAATGCCTGACAGGCACGTTACATATCCAGATATAATTCTGTGACACAAGTAGCAATTCAGGGGGGAAAGTGCTACAAATATGCTACGCTATGCTATGCTAAATCTCCAATAATAAAACGTGTAGTATCCTTTCTATCAACTACTAATGCCATCTTCATAACTCGATTGCCTACATTATAACAACAACATTTCAGAAGCAAGAAAAAAAAATCATAGATTATTTGCAAGACTAAACCTAAAGGTACTTCAATCTGTTGTTTACAGTTATTTGAGAACTACCCACTCATGCACACATTCTCTTGGCTAAGAGTAGAAGTGCAAGGCTAGATGACAAAACACGAGAGGCCTAATTTTGAAAGCATGAAAAAGTGTCAGCCATGTCTGAAATACTCCATATACTTTTGTTTTAGTGGGGCTTATTTCAAAATCATGTCATGTCCACGCTGGAGTAATATTTCTGCGGGTCTAAGATGCACAAATAACAGTGCAGATTCAAGATGCAGAATTTAGAACTCTTGCATTCCGAACCCCTTTTGAAATAGAGTTTGAGGAGATTTGACAACAATGCAGTTATTTTACGCTGTCAAAATGAGACCCAAGGTGTAGATATACTCCTTCTAGAACAGACCCTTCTCTTTCTTCAAATTCTGCTGCTTCCAGTTGGGCATGGAGTAGAACTCTACCCTGGACACACCCAGGATCAGAGCAAAGTCATCATTGGAAAGATGCTCCTGGAAAAGATAAAGGTATGGTATAGTTAGAGTACATGTTAAAATAGATGAGTGAGAACAATAAGCATGCATTTAGCTGACAGCTACTCTGAAATACAGACTGAAGAGAGACCAATCATGGAGTTCACGGGTGTAGCTTACCTCTTTCTTGGTGGGGTCAACCCCTTCAGGCAGGTCCTCTGTCTGGCAGTTCAACAGCTTGTCTGCAGGGAAGGTGGCCTGAACGGTAGGTTGCAACAGTGGTATTCCAGTGTTCTTGGAGTTATTCTGAGTGGAATTGGATGTGGTTCTCTCCTGTAGCCACAAACAGACAGAGACCATTCCTTTAACCGTTGCAGAAAATCATATCTGACTGGTTTCTGTGACAATGCCATCATTTTTCCTAAATGGCTAGGCTAGGTTAAAACACCAGGTCAACTGGTGGCTAGACCTTCGGCAACTTTGTTGGCGGACATTGTTTTCCATGAGTCAGATTAACACTAATACTTAAATACATTTCCCGTTGCATACTGTAGATGCACTGCATTTGTAAAGAATGCTTACACGAGAACGGTTTCGTAAATCAGATTATGTTAGTGCGCTTGAGAAAGAGTAGACTCACCACAGTGATCTGGATGATGTCAGTGGCATCCCCAAGCTCAGCCTTCAATTCTTGGTAGGACTTCCCTCCCTGTGGATATAATAATCAGCTTGTTTAAATCAATATTTTGTGCCCCGAGTAAACACATTTTGGTAACACTTGAAACCAACAGGTGTAATGCATTATGATGCAGTTCTAACGCATTGTTAGACTTGTTATAAGCACATGACCCTGCTACAATGTGTATTATTTTCTCATAATTACTCATATTCTTGCTACATACACTCCACATGTGTGGGTCCCAGGCGTGGAACCAGCCAGTGAAGGTGGGAGGCTCAAAGCCCTGTTTGATCATCACGATGGGGGTGTCTACATCCCGACCCCCTGGGTGGGACTTCAGGTATTCTTGTGCCGTGGGGACCACATTGTCCTTCTCTATTTGATTGGCTCCCTTGCCCATCCACAGGAACACCTGAGTAAGAAGAGGTCAAGGGTTTGTAAGGAAGGATGTCCTCTCTGGACCGCTTGTGTTTTACAAGAACCAAACCTCCAGACTGTAGATTGATAGTGGCCACCAAAGGACAGTACAGTAGTAGTCTGGAAAAACAGACTGTAACAATGAGGAAACATGGTAAATCAGTTTGGATTCCAGGCACAACCGATTGGCAAGTTGTACAGCAAATTGAGAAATCATGTGACTAAACTGAATAAAAATAGTAAAACTATACTATGAAACAAATATAAATGATATAAAGAGTGATAGTAAAAATGCTTTGGAGCACCTTAAATGAAATTTTGGGCAGAAAGGCAAACTCAGCTCCATCATTCATTGAATCAGATGGCTCATTCATCACAAAACCCACTGATATTGCCAACTACTTTAAAATGTTTTTTTTCAATTGGCAAGATTAGCAAACTTAGGCATGACATGCCAGCAACAAGTGCTGATTCTACACATTCAAGTATAACTGAACAAATTATGAAAGACAAGCATTGTAATTTTGAAGTCTATTAAGTGAGTGTGGAAGAGGTGATACATTTTTTTTGGTCTATCAACAATGACAAGCCACTGGGATCTGACAACTTGGATAGAAAATTACTGAGGATGATAGCGGATAATATTGTCACTCCTTATGGAACAGCGAGTACTGTGAAGTGACACACACACGTACAGACACATGGCATAGGCACACAAACGCTAGCACACTCACTCTACACACACGTTCATTGCAATATTGTTGTATGGTGGTATTATTCATTTTGTATTGTAGATATGTAGTGGTGTAATGTTATATGATGTACTGTTTTATCTTTTATTTAATTGGTGATGTAAGTGCCTTAATGAAAGAGTGGAAGAGTACCTTGGAAGAGTACCTTGGAGGAGTATCTTGGAAGAGTATCTTGGAAGAGTATCTTGGAAGAGTACCTTGGCAGCAGCTAATGGAGATCCCTAATAAATACAAATAAAGGCTAAAAAGACAGGCCCTCACCATGTCCCATATGTCCAGCAACATGATGTCATCTTCGTCCAGGTCGTCCTGGTTGAAGTTGGTGATCTCCGTGGCCAGGAAGCGGCCCGTCTGATTGGAGCACTCGAAGAGACGTGGGGTGATGTTGCTGTGCTCTTCCTGAAGCCTTGGCAGAGACCACAGACGGACCAGGAAGAAGGCGTCAAAAAAGGGATGTAATTTTCAGTTGTAAACAATGTTTTTCTGAGTTCATTAATAAAACAAAACCCGCTAGCTGAATTCAGATGAACAGAGCCCTTAGGTAACTATAAAACCAAGGGATCAAGTGTAGTACCTCTTGCTGTTGGCATACTGGGACTTGCCTCCCAGATTGACCCAGAAGTGAGCCGGCTCCTGGCCCTCTGCAATGACCTGTTTTTCCCTCCTGGAGATTATGTCTGCCAGGGATTTGCCCATCTCTCGCTCATCGCCACTGCAGCCCTGCAAGGGATGAGAGTCATACCTGTTGCATAACTAGGTAAAGTACTGCCCTTGAACTCAGAGACATCAGGCACCCATTATTTTAGAGGGGGCACGAAGTATGTGCAATTTTCCTTTATTACATTTAGTAATTTCTTGCTTATCTAATAAAAAAAACATTCCTTGTACTTTTTGGCTGGTCCAATCATTGTGCCCCTCCACCCAAATACCGCTGACAGATCTTTTTATAGATAATTATGATAACATTTGGGCTTAAAATAAAGTTTTGTAATTAGCATCAGAATTTTTCAAAAACTGGGCAAATCTGAGGGGGCATGTGCCATTGGGCATGACGCCACTGTTTGTACTCTCATCATCAATGCTTAGCTGGAGACCTGTTACTCTGCTTAACCTGGATTACAAGGTTATGGCGTTTTTGCTGCTTACCTTTCCGTACCACAGATAGCAGCAAGTGTCAGTGCTGAGCACAAAGACGTCGTTGGAGTTGAGGGATGAAGAGCGTGCTGGCACTTCAATGGCGCGGGTGTTGAACTCGTTGGTGCCATGGACGTGGAAGAGACGAACTGCCGGCTGGACATGTTTAGAGTTGACTCTGGAGCTCCCCTCCTGCAAACCATGATTACAATCGAATGATTACATACAATCATTAAATGAGAATCTTTTAAGACGATATATTTGAAACATTCCAAGAATTTCCTTGAAAACTCATTGACAAAGGAACACACGGAGGGCTTACCTCATAGACCACCATCTTGCCCTTGAATATGGCCATGAGGTGGAGTGGTTCTTTCCCCATGGGCACTCGGACCTGAACTGGCTCCCCGTTGTACTGCCTGTCGATGTTCACGGCTTGGAAAGCAGAGGCAGCTAGCTCTCCCGTGGTCGCATGACGACCCTATATTGCACACATCAAACACATCCTAGTTATCTATCTGCATAGGTTGCAGAAAGCAAGCCAGAGACTAAGTCATGAAATTAAGCTCTTCTCATATCAACATTTTCTGGTATTAACAAAGCTTGATTGCCAAGCAGAAAAAGAGCTATGTCATACAGGGAATGGTGGCTAGCAGGTTGTTCTGACCTGCCACATGTATAGCATGTAGTGACTCCTGTGGCTGACTTCATATTTGTAGAGGATGAGATAGCAGTCGCCTCCATAGAAGTGGCCCAACCACTTCCTGTCCACAGGCACCAGCTCACTGTCCTCTAACCTCCACACCTGGTTGGAGGAAAATAGGACATGTTGGTGTCCATTGGATGTATAGTTTAAAGGGGAGGATTATGAATGATTATTGTGTCAAAGCTAGTTATAACAGGATGTGATAGAAGAATTATTGTTACCAACCAACCTCTGCTTCGCCTGTTCCATCGTCCACCATTTTCTGCTGGGCAGCCAGGTCAGGCCTTGCATGCATGGAAGTTGCATCAAACTTGATCTGCTCAACCTTGGCTGCATTGTCAAGAAAACACATTCACAGATACTAGAGACACAGTTTTTTTTACCAGTGAATACTGAGTGCTTAGTTTCATTAGTCAAGTTGAGAAATACAGTTGAAGTCAGAAGTTTACATACACTTAGGTTGGAGTCATTAAAACTCGTTTTTCAACCACTACACAAATTTCATGTTAACAAACTATAGTTTTGGCAAGTTGGTTAGGACATCTACTTTGTGCATAACACAAGTAATTTTTCCAACAATTGTTTACAGACAGATTATTTCACTTAGAATTCACTGTATCACAATTCCAGTGGGTCAGAAGTTTACATACACTAAGTTGACTGTGCCTTTAAACAGCTTGGAAAATTCCAGAAAATTATGTCATGGCTTTAGAAGATTCTGATAGGCTAATTGACATCATTTGAGTTTTACTGTGCATTGAGTGTATATCCAGTGTGACTTGCTCACCAATTTTCCCTGTGCTGCTTGTGGTTCCCATCCCCACAGTCTGACCCTTCACGGTCCACTTCTGGAACAGCTGCTTGAATACGGCAGACTCAGCACCATCATTCACCGTCTCAATGTAGGTGGAGCTAGGGTAGCCCTTCGCCTTCTTGTATGCCTAGAATTCCAAGATTTTAGATTTTGAAATACAGATGTAGGATCTTAATTTGATCACTATTTTGTTGATGAAAATGTATCAACCCCTAAAATCATTGCATTCATTATAATCCACATAATAATTCACATTTCTTGTTGCTGCAGGATTATTTTCCAAACTGGCTCAAATAGGGATCACATGGAATGTAATTCCTGTGCTTTGTTTATTTTTTCTTTTGCTAGGAATGTACCAAAGTATTCATACATTAGAATGTTATAGATATATGGGTGTCAGAGAGAGTGGGTAACTCATTGAGTGGACCTTTGATCCAGGACCAGAATAAGTGTCTCAGGTGTTCAGCTGGTTTTCAGGTTTAACTTGTTTGGGTATTTGTTATATGAGATGTACAAACCGAGGGTGTCTGATATTTTCGGACCCCCTATAACAGTCAGTATGAATTCCCCTAAAAAGCCTATAGGGGACAGCAAAGGGTTATCAAAACCATTGTGAAATTAAAATGTGTCGAGGTGCGGCTCACTTCTGCTTTATCCAAAGACTCAGACCGTTCTGTCTTGGAAGCCTTCTTTCCTTTCCAGATAAAGATCCGTGTACCACCTTGATCCAACAGAAAGCAGTCCTGTGAAATTAGTAGATTTAGATTAGATGTCTCATGTATGAAATTACATTTATTTATACCTCTACTGACCAGTAATGAGGTTTACTGTTTGCCTGAGTGTCAGTACTGCATTATTCACTTCTGTACATAGGGACAATTATTATGTGGCATACCGAGAATGTCGCTAACAATCCCAACAGATTAATTTTCACTGCGCTAAAAATGAGAACCAATTACTATGAGAACCAGTTACTGTAATCCTCAATTTTCATGTGAGCCTCATTTCTCATGGTTTTAAACCACATCAGTGTTGGCTTTTAACTGAAATACTTAGACGCAGACAGACAGTGGATTTATTTTCTGTGTACCCCTTGTAATCTAGATGTATTAGTATTAGAAGTTTGGCTAATTTTGACTGTTCAGACCACATGCCAGCCCTCAAGGGGAAGCATGTTTGTCTCTGTTCGGTGTCACAGGGCAGAAATAGTCTCTCTTTCAGTTCTCATTAAAACATCACAGAACTAGTGTAAAACTTACAGATACTTATCGCTCTCGGCTTACACATTTCGCAGAAGGATCTTTATCATATCCTTATCATCTTCTCATTCTTGTATGAACCTGATCATTTTATTATGCTTAAGCTCAGTCAATATAATTTAATAGCACACGCCCAAATACTGTACTTTGAATTCTGGATAAAAGTTTGCTTGAGTAGACAAGTGGCGACAAAGTGCACTTTAAACCCTTTCTCCTTTAACATGCCCCCTCCCCTTTCCCTGATTGACAAGGAGACTGACGTCGTGATTCAACAGGTCCTGAGTCAGAGGCTTCACTGCCACTTCCTGCACCACAAGGTTCCCCTGGGCATCTGAGATACTGCACAGAACAAACAAAATGTTACACATCATTTTTTAACAATAATTCTGTAAGAAAAATGGCTAGCTCTCACTAGCTAGTTCACATCTGCTACAGTACATGTCAATGACAGGTCATAAGAGCTTATCATGTCTATGACAGGCCATAAGGAGGTTATAGATATCCCTGAGGTCATGTCAGGGGTCAGCACTCACTGGAAGAGCTTCACGCTTGACTTCAGCTTCTGGTCGACTATGTCGTCTGGTGCGATGCAGTCCCTGATGTCCCGTCTTGTCTCTCCTAGGTGCTGTTTCATCAGCTTCATGGCCTCCTCTGAAGACTTCTCGTCGTCCCCTTCCACCACGCTCACCTGTGCCCGTCCCCCTCTCTCCCTGTCACGGATGTCTTTGGCTAGATTCATCCCCTGCAGAGAAAAGCAAACGTGACAATATCCACCAATCATACCACCACCAGGGTACTAGGGCGCTCTTTAATGATAGTTTTTAGCTGATGCTTTTATCCAAAGCACCCTGAGTGCAAGGGTAGTATTTTACAATAAAACAAGGGCAGTATTTTACAATAAGGGCAGTATTTTACAATAAGGGCAGTATTTTACAATAAAACAAGGGCAGTATTTTACAATAAGGGCAGTATTTTACAATAAAACCCACTATGCTCTACCTTATTGAGCCATTGGAACCACACTCCTTTCTTAGTTGTATGCTTTCCATGCTGGAAGGGTTAGGTTTAGAGGCAGAGGTCTTCCTACATAGGGGCCTTGTTTGAATACTTAAAAAATGCACCTGTCCTCACTTCTCTTCCATATGGTTATCACTGACCTGACATGCCTGGAGGTGTGAAAGCAATGTGGTTGAACCCCTGCTTTCACTTATCTCTCATTCATGATGCACCAAAGTAAAAACAAAGTACCACCACTCCACAGTTTCACTTCATTAAAACTGTGGGTGGTAAAATGGGGTGGCAGGTAGCCTAGTGGTTAGAGCGTTGGGCCAGTAAATGAAAGGTTGCTAGATCAAATCCCCGAGCTGACAAGGTAAAAATCTGTTGTTCTGCACCTGAACAAGGCAGTTAACCCTACTGTTTCTAGGCCGTCATTGTAAATAAGAATTTGTTCTTAACTGGCTTGCCTGGTTAAATAAAAAAAATCTCCAAGCACAGACAGGAACTAAACTCTGACGAGATCTGTCCACTTTGCTCGCAGCGTTTAGACAACGGAAATGTCACCTGTAAAGTTCTGTTATCTCTATGGCTGCGGTCTACAATGTCTCCTTACCTTGAGTTTTTCCATACGGTTGCTCTTGGGTCCGTTCCACTGGATGATGAGGTTGCCCAGGTCCAGCAGGAACACATCCCCCTTGTTGAAGCTGCTCCAGCTCATGTCCACCTGTTCTCAAGGATGGATTGATGATGATGGAAAGGGGATTGATAGGGATGGAAAGGGGGTGGTGATGATGGAAAGGGGGATTGATGATGATGGAAAGGGGGATTGATGATGATGGAAAGGGGGATTGATGATGATGGAAAGGGGGATTGATGATGATGGAAAGGGGAATTGATGATAATGGAAAGAGGGATTGATAGGGATGGAAAGGGGGATTGATAGGGATGGAAAGGGGGATTGATAGGGATGGAAAGGGGGATTGATGATGATGGAAAGGGGGATTGATAGGTATGGAAAGGGGGTGGTGATGATGGAAAGGGGGATTGATGATGATGGAAAGGGGAATGATAGGGATGGAAAGGGAATTGATGATGATGGAAAGGGGGATTGATAGGGATGGAAAGGGGGATTGATGATGATGGAAAGGGGGATTGATAGGGATGGAAAGGGGGATTGATGATGATGGAAAGGGGGATTGATAGGGATGGAAAGGGGATTGATGATGATGGAAAGGGGGATTGATGATGATGATGGAAAGGGGGATTGATAGGGATGGAAAGGGGGATTGATGATGATGGAAAGGGGGATTGATGATGATGATGGAAAGGGGGATTGATAGGGATGGAAAGGGGGATTGATGATGATGGAAAAGGGGATTGATGATGATGGAAAAGGGGATTGATAGGGATGGAAAGGGGATGGATGATGATGGAAAGGGGGTTTGATAGGGATGGAAAGGGGGATTGATGATGATGGAAAGGGGGTTTGATGATGATGGAAAAGGGGATTGATAGGGATGGAAAGGGGGATTGATGATGATGGAAAAGGGGATTGATGATGATGGAAAGGGGTATTGATGATGATGGAAAAGGGGATTGATGATGATGGAAAGGGGTATTGATGATGATGGAAAGGGGATTGATGATGATGGAACGGGGGTTTGATAGGGATGGAAAGGGGGATTGATGATGATGGAAAGGGGATTGATGATGATGATGGAAAGGGGATTGATGATGATGGAACGGGGGTTTGATAGGGATGGAAAGGGGGATTGATGATGATGGAAAGGGGTATTGATGATGATGGAAAGGGGGATTGATGATGATGGAAAGGGGGTTTGATAGGGATGGAAAGGGGATTGATGATGATGGAAAGGGGATTGATGATGATGGAAAGGGGGATTGATGATGATGGAAAGGGGATTGATAGGGATGGAAAGGGGGATTGATGATGATGGAACGGGGGATTGATAGGGATGGAAAGGGGATTGATGATGATGATGGAAAGGGGATTGATGATGATGGAACGGGGGTTTGATAGGGATGGAAAGGGGGATTGATGATGATGGAAAGGGGTATTGATGATGATGGAAAGGGGGATTGATGATGATGGAAAGGGGGTTTGATAGGGATGGAAAGGGGATTGATGATGATGGAAAGGGGATTGATGATGATGGAAAGGGGGATTGATGATGATGGAAAGGGGGATTGATGATGATGGAAAGGGGGATTGATGATGATGGAAAGGGGGATTGATGATGATGGAAAGGGGTATTGATGATGATGGAAAGGGGGATGATAGGGATGGAAAGGGGGATTGATGATGATGGAAAGGGGAGGTGGATGGGGATGGAAAAGACACAGATGAATTCCATAATAATGTTGATTAAAAAAATCTAATAAAAAATGAATATAAATGCTGTAAGTAGGGAAATTGTTGGCTCACTGGGAATTGGATATCCAACTAGTCAGTGACAACTGTGTGGAATTTGGAGTTTGTGACAGTGACTATGTTAGATTATTACAGTATTACAGACACTATGTCCTGGGATTTCCTATGATATTTTCTGTAGAACCCCTTATCTTCTAACGACTCTTGTGTCGCACGTAAGCGTCGTAGAATATTCGTGGGAGTCTCAGCTTTTAATAGATACATTTGAATAGTTTGTATCTCCAATCATTTGGACTCCACAGATGTTTCTGTAAAAAGACCCGGCACCGTGCCCCTTTGGAATACTCCCTTGTTTCACAAACACCACTCTAGCACAGCCCCCGTTAATCACATAGAATGGTTGGTATCTGTGGATGCAGATGAACTAGACTAATCCAATGGTACAACGCAGAAGTCTGTAGCTACATTCTTTTTTAAAAGGGGTTAGAAGTCTAAAACGCACCGGCATTATGGGGTACTCGCTGGGTTAACAATATCCTCTTTATTCTACTCAGCTTTCACAATTAGTATGTCTGAGTTGAACGTTAAAGGTAGACTCAGCGATATGACATAGATGCAGAAAGTAAACAGTGTAGTGGGTCAATTTCCGCAAACAACTAAGAGGCTCAACTTGCTGTTTTTGTCCCGTGGCTACCACGTTGTACATAGCTGTACACAGCGTGAAGCGAACCGTGTGCATGCACAGATACTGTGTGTGACCGTGTCAGCGCAAAGTGTTGCATCTTGCTCATCTCAATATCTCCGGTGCTGCTTGTCGCAATGTCATTTGGCTGAGTCAACCTTTAACCTTGGACTTTTTGTAATGGATAAGGCACATCAGGTGTAATTTCTTGATAGGCTTTCTTGTGATTATGTCAGTGAGGAGCTACACGGTAGCCAGTGGCGCAACAAATGTGACTAATAATTGATGCACTTGAACTTAAGTTGAATCCGCTGTACAAGAAGTGTTTTGCGTTTGTTCTGAGGCAGAAAAGTGACATGCACAGGCTGAGCTGTTTCTAGTCAAGTGAAATTGAAGAAGAAAATATAGTAACTGAAGTAGACATCCTAGTCAGGGGCAGAGCAGAGGCTGTGAAGGCATGAACAGAGGCTGTGAAGGCTGTATATTCCACAAGGGTCACGTTGGCTTGAGCTTTCTCACCTCTCCAGCCACCACATGCTTTTTTCCCTTGACATGGAGCAGGCGACGGATGTTGTAGGTGTTGGTCTCCACCTGCTTCATCCCAGACGCTACGCCGCCCTTCTTGTAGCTGCAGAAAAACATGCGCAAGAAATGTGGTCAGATGACAGCCACGAATGATGGTCTGAAACCATTTCTGTT
Source organism: Salmo trutta (assembly GCF_901001165.1). NCBI lineage: Eukaryota > Metazoa > Chordata > Actinopteri > Salmoniformes > Salmonidae > Salmo > Salmo trutta. Next base: position 44,588,074 of record NC_042976.1, read on the forward strand.
GTTATTTGGCAATTAACAGGATTGTATTTGTTAGCGCAAATTTAAGCAAAAGGTTTTGAAACAAAAAGGTGTTTTTCTTATTGGACATCTTCAGGTAGATCCCTTCCTGTTTCAGCCTGTTGGTCTCTACTCGTTTCCTAGTGAATACACCTCTGATGCTCTGAAAACCATTACATGTTAGGTACGTCACCACAAGGGGAAATGGCCTTTTGCTGTAGAGAGTGGGAGGTGATATAATTTCACTATGATTTACAGTACAAAACCGATGGTGGCTACAGAAATACCAGTAGCTACCTTTTTTCTCAAGATTCTGGTTCCTCCTATTGTCACCTCCTGTACATCAACAAGGTGTTTCTCTTGCCACTGTCTTTCATGGCACCATAATCATTCCAAATATCTTGGTTTGAGGCTTTTTGGTATTGTGCTCATTGACAGTGCCACTAAACTGTGTGTGGGTGTTGGGTAGATGGTTTTTATGGGTGTTAAAAAATGTTTTATGGGTGTTTGGGTGTGTTACTTTGAGGTTAAGCCAAAATGGTGGATTATTTGAGTGATGAGTTGGAGGAACTCAAGTTGTTTGTCTCTAGTGTAAATAGTGACGTTGCATTGGATACATGTGAGCTGCTGCTAATTTGTCTGTGTTCAATGGGAATCATTGTATCAGAGTTGTTCCTTTTCTTTCCATACAGTAGGCAGGTGTAGGGTGTGGACTACGTAGCTCACATGATGCCCTGTTTGAAGTATCCGCGGAAGGTGTCGCTCTCATAGCCCTGCGCCTCGCGGTGCTGCACAGCCACACCCCCCAGGTGCTCGTCCATCAGGGTGGTGTAGATGGCCGCCGCCCCCTGCTCGTCGTTGGAGGTGTCCTTTCCGAGCCAAAAGTGGATGTCGTAGGTGAATGAGCTGTTTATCTTCTTGGTCTACGAGATCAGACAGAAACATGATGTTACTGGGATGTCACTGTATGTATTTTTTGGGGTGCATCATAACGTTACATTGATTACTTACGTATAGAACGATATAGCTGTCTCCTTCATAGAACTGTCCATATGCTTTAGAAGGGAAGGGCACCATCTCCATGGCCTGACCAATTGGAAAATTGGAACCAGTTCAATTGCATTTCATTTCATTGTGTGAAAAAGTTTGATAATGAACCTAAATTGTTATTTACATGTTCTGCATATTCATTATGTAGTGATGACAAAGGAAATATGTGCTGTTCTCTCACCTCTATCCTCCATATCTGCAGCCCTGGCGTGGTTTTATTGAGGACTTTTGCAACTTGGGTTTTGACCTCGATCTGTGGCATGGTGCCAGATTCAGCTTGGAGAAGATACCTAGAGGGAAGGGGGGGGAAGGGAATGTGTGAGTGAGGTAGTGGTCGTTCACTATTTATTAATGAAGCTAACCTATTCATATTCTGTTGTTGACATGTTCAATAGTATTCCAGACAATGATTCAAAGGGCTTGAAATACCGAAAAACATCATCAAAACAGACACAAACTCTATAAACTGTACTGTTGCCTAGTGTTATCTTGCTCTGCTACCTCACATGACTGGCTAAGGGGAGGAGTTGATCCATAAGTCAATGAGTTGATCATTGGCAGAGTCAATGATGTGACAGGGGTGAAAGTAGATTCAATGTATTCCTTGTACTGGATATCCTTTGTGTGCACACACTTGTGTGTGGGCCTAATCAGAGCCACACCTGTTTTGAGCCCCACATTTTTTGCAAAATAAATAAATAAATGTCTTTTTTGGGGGGGTGGGGGGGGGGCTTGCCTGTTTTTCATGTTATTTTGGCATTAATACATATCTCATATTAGTTTGCAAATCATTGTATAAAAATAGTATATATATATAATTCAGTTAATAAAGCTGCATACACACATGGTCTCTTTTTTGTTTTCTTGAGTAAGACAGTTTCAAAATGCAGGTGTTTCAGCCTAGCTCAGTGCTTTCTGTGGTGATGGGGCGAGCCAGCAGAAAATAGGAGTATTGCGCCTTGATTGGCTCAGTTTTCTGTCACTCATGGGGACAGTACGTCATCGCCAAGTTTAAGTCCCTAGTAAGGGTAGACATCCAAAATTTCAGCCCTTTGGGTTGATCACGTCAACATCTTACCATAGAGTTATATTACAAGTGCCCTTCCAAGAAGGCTCAAGGTCACTGGCCACAGATAAAATGACGTTAAATCATGTTATATGTACAGTAGCTTTGATTGGACTGATCATGTCAACATCTTACTTTCAAAGTCTTAGCTAGCAGTCATCATCATGAATCAAGTCGACAATCTACAGGCAAATCCTTTTTAATCCTTGTCATATGAAGATAAATAATGAAGAGAAATGATGGATAAAATGTATCGGTGCTCATCGGTCATTGAACATAAACATTACACAACAAGTTGGAAATCGCAAATTCAACAATGAGTCATTTGGAGGGAATCAGTGGCTAACTGCAAGCGTTGCAAAGCAACCACTAATGTTAGCCTGCTATTCAATGGTGTGGCTGTGTGTTTTTTTTTCTCAGAGTTCCCACGATAAATCCAGAGTATGCCAGACTAATGACAAAGTTTGATGACAAAATTTGCCCACAAAGGACCGCCGCGACACCTTCACAAGGTGAGTCCAAAAATGTCTTGTATGCTGCTGCATAAATGATGTAATATGCAAGGGAGATATGTATACTGTAGCTAAGAAAGTAATACTAAGTGTATGTTGTGTAGTAAGCTGTCAGTAGCCCATGTGCCTCACCCTAATAATTTGGTCTATTTTCACCAACGCGGTATTGTTAACACATCGTTTGTGGCCTGGTGTGTGCTTGTTTGCCAACTTTTTTTGAACAGCTTTGACAGTGCTACTGATAGTAGTGGTGGAGCTTGGCTTTCATGTGCAAATTCAGCGCACACAACATTCTATAATAGTATTCTGTTATTTCACGTGTCAAATTAAGCTTATTTAACGCGTCAAATAGTGTTATCTTTCTTGACACGTAAAGACCCAAACGGAGTTCAATGTGCCTCACCCAAATAATTTGGTCTATTTTCACCTCTTAATTTCACCTACTGTTCTAACTTGGTGGTGCACATGTACTGTAGCCTATAACCTGTTTTAGAGAAATGTAATCATTGAATGTTGTAAGAGCTTTCATTGTCTGTTTATATGCCCCCTTTATTTATCCTATGGGTCTGACTTGTTGTACAGGGAGTACACTGTAAGAACTGCCCATGTTCTGAATTCTGTCGCTGTACATTTCAAAAGTGCTGAACAAATAGTTATATTGACTACGTTCGTCGTTGCTCGCTCATTAATGTCTTAATCGGAATTACGGATTGCCTCTTATCCGCTTGTCGTCCCCTTATGCCATATTTTGTACATCTCAATCATCAGTAGAAACCACATTTGTTTAAGCAAGTCAGCCATATCAGCTTAGATTTTTTTAAAGGCAGTAAATGAGGCTGCATGAACTGTTTCGCTGCCAGACAAGGCTCTGTTGAAAGCCAGGTGTAGCAGTGGTAAGGTGTTGGGACTGCTGTTGGGTCTTTGCTGTTGGGACAGCTTTATGTAGGCCATAACAGCTTGTGGGCATCGTTTGTCACTGTTATAGTGCAATTAATGTATTATTTAGTGTTGTGTATCATAGAATTCCATATATAATCCCTATTGATTCAATAGGATCTCTGTGGGCCAAGCCGTAAAGATTTCTCAGTTAACTATTAAAAAGTATTACCTTTTACTGTGGCATAAACACAACCAGTCTTGATGTTGTCATCTGATTGTCAAACAATCACTTCAAAGCCATCCGCACATGTTCATCCACTCGCAACATATTTCCAGACTCCAAACAGTGGTGAATGGAAAAAGACATCTGTTACACAAAACACCAAAAAGTGTAACAGCATTTGGCAATTGTCATTAGGCCAGAATTTATACAGTACGTCTACTGCTGTCTGCTGCTGTCGGCCACTCGTCTCTCCCTGCCTTGGCAAAGTGTGAGTGTTCTCGTCGAACCACATCGCATTTTGGAGCATAGGCTATGCTACCCGTTTTCAAGTCCATTCGCTCATTTTTCATGCGGTAATGATACATAATAATGTAATAGCCGACAGTTTTCTTGGCATTTTGCTTTAATTATTTTGTTTTAATCATGTTTTACCGGTATGCCGTACCCCCACTATTTATTTTGCCGGCACGCCGTACCGGACCGTACTGCCTTACTTTCACTCCTGGATGTGACCTCAGTAGAGTATTTCCTATCTCAGGTCACAGAATGGTAACGGGAGTATACTGCTCAAGAGTGTCTAAGTCTGTGCTCATTGTACTACATAAAATGAACAACATATTTTGAAGCCACCTTTGCAGGAGGAGCGTAAACAGCTGCCACAAAGCAGGAAGTGAAAGTCTCAGTACCTCCCAATAGTTACCACAGTCTTGAACACAGCAGTCTCCAATTTTCTGAGTGTCAAAACATATGGTGCCTTACTACAGTGTCTACAGTTATACTGCTGTATTGGTATATATTGACAGATAGCTGAATGTCAACTTTTGCATCATGGTCTCATGCATTACTTGTAATGAGGACCTGCCAGAATTATAAATATATATGTGTCTATTGTGTGCTTCATTTCGTGGTCCATTCCATTGTACAGCGTGCTGTAAATACAGGGATTGACACATTTATGGCTTGTCATTTAGTTGGTACATTTGGCTGCTGAGGCGAAGCCAAGTTTTAATGATAATGCTAATATAATTTCAGATCAATCTAAGGGAGAGGTAGAGAAGGCGTTAAACCTTTAGGACTGGTTTCTAGGACACAGAGTAGGCTACTCTTATTCAAATGTCCACTGTGGAAAGGCTTTAATTGAATATCAAGTAGCGATAGTCCCCAACAACATATAGGAACAAAACATCCACTTAACAGAACTATTTGTCCCGATTAATAGAATCTTCATTTAGAGAATGAGAGGGCCAGCTGGAACAGCATACTGTGTGGCTGACTGGCTGGCAGGCTGGCTAGTTGGATGGCTGTTGATAGACCATGGAAGCCCAGTTCAGTTTATGAGCAGTGGACCATAAAGTAATATTGTGCTGTGTTTGCACTCTGTCTGTTTCTTGTAACCACAGACTCGTCTCCATACGGCTTCTAAACCAAACAGCAGCCATCGCTGAAACAGACTAGCAGGCCTATTACATTGTGTCCTTTGTAGCCTGAGTGTTTGTCAATCAAATGACCCACCCCAACACCCTGGGTAGATTCAATAATAAATATAAGGCTCATAACTACAAAGACCCATGATGGGCTATTCACAGCTTCATCAACTCATTACTGTATAGTTGCTCCATGCTGGTTTCAAATCAAATCAAACGTTATTTGTCACATGCGCCGAATACAAGTCTAGACCTTACAGTGAATCGCTTACTTATAAGCCCTTAACCAACAGTGCAGTTCAAGAAGAGTTTAAAAAAAAATTACCAAATAAACTAAAGTAAAAAATAATTAAAAGTAACACGATAAAATAACAATAACGAGGCTATATACAGGGGGTAACGGTACCGAGTCAATGTGCGGGGGTACAGGTTAATCGAGGTAATTTGTACATGTAGGTTTGTGTGTGTATATTGTTTAAATGTGTATCACTGCTTAACCTTAACCTTCACTGCTTATCTTTCCTTTCTGTTCCATGCAGCGTATGTATGTCCTCAAAAACACTCTTTCTGATTTGCACATCCCAGCCAAATTCATGATATTGAAAACTATTTGATTTTCGTTGCTGTAAGTTGTCAAATGGAATAAAACCAAGTGAGTGATTGTTCACAAAATGTTCATTTCAAATTGCTCATAATGAGCCTTTCTACTTGTGGAGTAACCGCAGTATAAATGCGTGTTTGCTTATCATAAAACAATAACTTTGAGTCAACTTATCAGCACCATTTTTCCTCCCATAACTGCTGTTCAGAGGTCTGTTGAGTAATACAATAATGATTCATCACAACGACACTTATCTTGCTTGTGTCATGATTGGATAATAGGGCGATTCCATGCCAGCGGGAGCGGAAAATATTTTTAGTATCCTCAGATTGTACTGGCAATTCTCACATAGGAACATCAATGGGAGGAAGGATGTTTAACATGGTGTTTAAATATGTATCACATGCAATTTCTTAGAAAATCGTGATGAAATTGGCCTTTTTTCGACGTATACATGCCTCCTGTAAAACCCTATGATCTGTGAACCGTACATGATACAGACAACATCTTGGTGTAATTATCCTCCTTATAGTGTTCTCTCAAATATGGAGTATGTCTAGATTCTGTAAAGCAAATTTCATATTCATTTATTCAACCTTAAAAATATGAATAATAATATACTACTCTTTTTGATTTTGCTTATTTTTAGACATATTGTTACTAGCAATATACACGTTTTCAGAATGGGCTCAATATGTCATTCAAATAAATGTTTCTTCTATAATCGATATGAATACATTTGCAGGCAAAAACTACTTTAGCTGATAGCTATATATCGGATACATGTTGAGCCCATTTTCCCTAGCTAACCTCCAAAGGTTCCACAATGACCAAGACATAATTTCTCCTTAAATGTCCACATCAATACAGAGCTCATTCCACATAAACACCCATTTGCTCATTCCGCATAAACTCCCATTTGCTACATCACTTATTTGCGAAAACACACAGAAACTGTTTGTTAGCTTGGTACGTTGTACAAATGACTCACCGGATGTGGGGGGACCAGGAGTGGAGTGGAGTGGAGAGGGTGAGATGTGTCACTACCTGCACATCTCACCAACCCGTTTACAGCACCTGAACTTTGTCTTCTCTCTCTCTCTAACATCTCTCTCTCTAACGCACACACACACGCACACACACACACGCACACACGCACACACGCACACACGCACACACACACTTTTGATTGTCGATTACTTTAGTGACCATATATGGCAAGCAGAGGTAATATGCATACAGGTGTGTGTGCCTTCTCTTATCTAGTTACGAGCGACCTTGTTCCTAGATCCCACAATGTGTACCATGTAAAAAGACCCATGAGCACTAACATGTGAAGTTTATAAGAGCATATCAACTTTGGTGTAAAATGAAGGCTAAGAGTCTATAATTTTGAGTAATTAAGGTATATACATTTTTCAACCATTTTCCATCCTGAAAATTAGGAATAAGCAAATGCTTAGATTTCTGGTCAAATATGGAAAAGTGGTCTTACAATACATCTAGCATAAAAAGTCTTAAAAGGTATTAGAAATACTCTACATGACCAAAAGTATGTGGACACCTGCTCGTCGAGCATCTCATTCCAAAATCATGGGCATTAATATGGAGTTGGTCCGCCCCTTTGCTGCTATAACAGCCTCCACTATTCTGGGAAGGCTCTCCACTAGATGTTGGAACATTGCTGTGGAGACTTGCTTCCATTCAGCCACAAGAGCATTAGTGAGGTTGGGTGCTGATGTTGGGCGATTAGGCCTGGCTTGCAGTCAACGTTACAATTCATCCCAAAGGGGTTTGATGGGGTTGAGGTCAGGGCTCTGCGCAGGCCAGTCAAGTTCTTCCACACCGATCTTGACAAACCATTTCTGTATGGACCTCGCTTTGTGCACGGTGGCATTGTCATGCTGAAACAGGAAAGAGCCTTCCCCAAACTGTTGCCACAAAGTTGAAAGCGCAGAATCGTTTAGAATGTCATTGTATGCTGTAGCGTTAAGATTTCCCTTCACTGGAACTACAAGCCCAGACCATTATTCCTCCTCCACCAAACTTTACAGTTGGCATGATGCATTGGGGCAGGTAGCATTTTCCTGGCATCCGCCAAACCCAGATTAATCCTTCAGACTGCCAGATGGTGAAGCGTGATTCATCACTCCAGAGAAAGCGTTTCCACTGCTCCAGAGTCCAATGGTGGCGAGCTTCACACCACTCCAGCTGACGCTTGGCATTGCGCATGGGGATTTTAGGCTTGTTTGCGGCTGCTCGGCCATGGAAAAACATTTCATGAAGCTCCTGCTGAACCATTCTTGTGCTGACGTTGCTTCCAGGGGCAGTTTGGAACTCGGTAGTGAGTGTTTCAGCACTCAGAGGTCCCATTCTGTGAGCTTGTGTGGCCAACCACTTCGCACCTGAGCTGTTGTCCTTCCTAGACATTTCCACTTCACAATAACAGCACTTACAGTTGACCAGGGCAGCTCTAGCAGGGCATAAATTTAACGAACTGACTTGTTGGAAAGGTGGCATCTTATGACGGTGGAATGTTGAAAGTCAATGACTTCTTCAGTAAGGCCATTCTACTGCCAATGTTCGTCTATGGAGATTGCATGGCTTTGTGTTCGATTTTATACACCTGTTACCAACGGGTGTGGCTGAAATAGCCGAAACCACTGATTTCGATGGGTGTCCGCATACTTTTGTATACATAGTGTACATCAAAACACAATAATGTTGTAGTAAGACCCTTGCCAACTAATATCAACATTTATATTTAGTTTTGCAGAAATGATTTGCCTTCTGTAAGTATAAGAAATATTGCCTAGCGTCAAGCCAATGTTTAGAGATGGGGGTGCCAAGACATTTTTTTTTATCCCCGTGCTACTGATGACTATTTTTGTCCGCTCATACAGGTGTAATAAAGGCCCATATACATCATTTTTTGTTGTTGTTGATATTTGTAAAATTGTGTTTTGTCATTTTTTGATTCTGATTTATCAGGGGGAGCTGCAGCTCCCTCAGCACCACTACTTCCCACCGCTATGAATTCTCACATAGGAACATCATTGGGAGGAAACATCACACATTTTGTTTTGAATATCATGATGAAATTGTCAATTGTAGGCCTTTTTTTAGACCTATACATGACTCCTGTAAACCCGTACAGACAACATCTTAATGTCATTATACTCCTTATAGTGTTCTCTCAAATATGGAGTGTGTCTAGATTCTGTAATGCAAATTTCACGTTCGTTAAATTAAGGAGTATAATGACATTTAAAATATTAATATCTCAAAACTACCCTTTTTGATTTGGCTTATTTTAGACATATTGTTGTAACAATATACTGTTCAAACAAATCCCATTTCCATTCAAACAAATCCCATTTCCATTCAAATAAATGTTTCCTGTAACCAATAGCAATACATTTGCAGGCAGACATTTTTACTACTTTAGCTGATATCTACATCTGATAGGTCCATTTTCCCTGGCTAACCTCCCATGGTTCCACAGCGACCAAGACATAATGTGTCCTTAATTGTCCACATCAATAGAGCTCATGCCGCATAAATGCCCATTTTCTACATGACGTCTTTGCGAAAACACACAGAAACCGACTGTTAGCTTGTTACTTTGTACAAAGGACTCACCTGATGTGGAGGGAACAGGAGTGGAGAGGAGAGGGTGAGGTGTGTCAGGATCTAGCAGGCAGCAGCAGACTACCTGTACATCTCACCACGCGATTTACAGCACCTGAACTTTGCGCTCTCTCTCCCTCTCTCCCTCCATCCATTTATGGGAAGAGAGAGGTGATATGCATACAGGTGTGTGCCTTCTCTTATCTAGTGACGAGCGACCTTGTTCCTAGACCCCACAGTGTTTATGGGCATTTCCATGTAAAAAGCTTATAGGAGCACATCAAATAGGAACACAAAAACCTTACCAAAAAAACACATATCTTTAAGATATTTTAAATTTCTCTCCCTCATTTTACTGATAACAATTTGGTTTATAATTTATTAATGCATTAGAACATTTAATTCTGTTACCAAATTGGTAACAGAATGACAGAAAAATGAGGAACAGAATAGCTGCATGAATTGGCTACAATGAGAATTCATAGTAGTCACAAACCACAGTTGGGTCCAGTGCTACTGTCCTCCCTTCCACTGGCATACTGTTATGTTCAGCTCATAACTGTTTTCTTTCTCTTCCTGTCATCTGGTGGTCAAAGCAAATGTGAAAACAGTCTGGACAACCCCTCCCAGTTAATGTCACCTCTCCCGGCTCTTAATGACACCTACCCATGAGCCCCCTCTCTATCCTTGTACAGTAACCAGCCCTCTCACCCACTGAGCACCGACCGACACCGGACGTCAATGGATGTTGAAAAGTGGTTGACATTTTGTCAAGTAGAGCAGAAGTCAGTACAATACAGAACAGTACAGAACACTAAAGTAAAGTTTAGTACAGTACAGTCAGGTAAGAACACTGACCCCTCTCATCGAAGCCACGAAGTTCAAGGCCGACCGTGGTTCTGCAGGTGTTCTTTGCAGAAAACAGGATTCCCCGTTATAGTGAATTGGAAAATGTCAATCTTTGTGTAAAAAATATATGTATATTTAGAAGACAATCACGGAACCAATAATTGCTTCTATTACAGCAGATGTATGTCCTCAAACGGATTATTTTAAAATCGCACACAGAAGAAGTTAGGATAGTTTAGTTGCTAATGGCAGCCTGCAGTACTCTGGTCGGCCTTCAACTTGAGATATTCAATGAGAAGGGGCAGCACTGAGCTAGCCGGCAAGGTCACTTCTTGAAGTAGCTCTAAATGATGCATGTTATGTATCCATGAAACACCACCTTAACTGACATCCTTGGCTTCAAATGCTCTATTGAGTCTTCACATAGGAATGAAGGATGTCACGTGATCGATGGCTTCGTCCATTCATAAACAGTCATTGAGTATCTTAGCGCACACTAGAGTAGAGTACAGTATAATTGACTGTATTGTACTGTACTGGACTCCACTCTACTGTGCTGGGATGTCCAAACTTGTGAAACATAGTCTATTTTTGGTAGAGATTTGGTCTGGTCTGGACCAACCAAATGTGGTGTTGTTTGGGGGCAGAGCTCATTAGAATAATAGCCAGTGTGTAGAATCATACGCAAACATGCAAAGGAGGATATTGAAGTTTTCTACCCTTGTGTACCTACTCAGGATACATAACCATGAAGAGAATTATGCATTTCTGTATAGTACAATTCGGGGACCCATGATGTCAGTCTGTACCGGATGTTAAAGCACTTTTCTTACTGTACTTCAATTAGAAAAATTGTCATATCATAGCTGACACCCCATTTTTAATTCAAAGTAGATATAACAGAGTTTAAAAAAAATGTTGTCACAAAAACCGAGGGAGATTTTACCTACATTCTGTTACCAAGATTTACTCCTGCACAGTTCTTCGAGTAAATGTGTTTTTGTAAAATTTTCAGTGGAAATTGTTAAACGTAGTCCTTGGGAAATAGAGTTGGTTTGTTTAACTTTGCAATCAATGTTTTTTGTTTGGCATACTTTTAAAGTGAAAAACTGGAGTTTCTGTGGAATTGTGGAATTGTCCTTAGTCAATAGATGTGTTATTGTGTTTGGCCTCCTCATGTTCACTTGTGGTACTTCCTTTCCCTCCTGCCCTTGTTGTGTGTTTGGAGAATATACATATAGCCTAACACTTAATTTTATGGCACAGACAATTACCAGGTATTTACAGTGCACTCGGAAAGTATTAAGACCCCTTGACTTTTTTCACATTTTGTTACGTTACAGCCTTATTCTAAAATGGATTAAATTGTTTTTCCCCATCATCAATCTACACACAATACCCCATAATGACAAAGCAAAAACAGGGTTGTAGAAATGTTAGCAAATTTATTCATAATAAAAAACTTAAATATCACATTTAGATAAGTATTCAGATCCTTTACTCAGTACTTTGTTGAAGCACCTTTGGCAGCAATTAAAGCGTCGAGTCTTCTTGGGTAGGACGCTACATCCTTGGCACACGTGTATTTGAGGAGTTTCTCCCATTATTCTCTGCAGATCCTCTCCAGCTCTGTCAGGTTGGATGGGGAGCATCCCTGCACAGCTATTTTCAGGTCTCTCCAGAGATGTTCGATCGGGTTCAAGTCCGGGTCTGGCTGGGCCACTCAAGGACATTCAGAGACTTGTCCCGAAGCCACTCCTGCGTTGTCTTGGCTGTGTGCTTAGGGTCGTTGTCCTGTTGGAAGTTGAACCATCACCCCAGTCTGAGGTCCTGAGCACTCTGGAACAGGTTTTCATAAAGGATCCCTCTGTACTTTGCTCCGTTCATCTTTCCCTTGATCCTGACTAGTCTCCCTGCCTCTGAAAAACATCCTCACAGCATGATGCTGCCACCACCATGCTTCACCGTAGGGATGGTGCCAGGTTTCCTCCAGACGTGACTCTTTGCATTCAGGCCAAAGAGTTCAATCTCGGTTTCATCAGACCAGAGAATCTTGAATCTTGCCTTTCCAAATCATGTCCAATCAATTTAATTTACCACAGGGGGACTCCAATCAAGCTGTAGAAACATCTCAAGGGTGATCAATGGAAACAGGATGCACCTGAGCTCAATTTCAAATCTCATAGCAAAGGGTCTGAATAATTATGTAAATAAGGTATTTCTGTTTTAAAAAATAATTGAAAAACCTGTTTTGCTTTGTCATTATGGGGTATTGTGTGTAGATTGATGAGGATTTTTATTTATTTAATGCATTTTAGAACAAGGCTGTAATTCAACAAAATGTGGAAAAGTCAAGGGGTCTGAACACTTTCCAAATGCACTGTATATGGAAATGATTGTTAACTGCACGGTAAGGTCTTGTGTTGAATTATTTGAAGAAAGTACTAGATGTGCATATTTTTAGAACACAATTGCACGGTGAATACCACGGAGAGCTAGATGTATTGTGTTTGAGTGGGCTTTGGTCATCAATTACTTTCAAACTGAACCTGATGCATCAGTGAAGTTTCTATTCAGTAACAATGAAGTTGCATGGTGGTTTAGTTTTTTTGTCAGTAAGGGTTGTTTCTATGTAGTAGGGGTCTATCTGTGGATTTAGGCAGTAAAGGGAAGCAAAATACAGATGATCGTGTATGTGCTATTTTTCCTCTTTTGGTAACTTATATTATGGTTGTCTATAGGTTGTAGTATGTGTTCTCTTTTCTCTGTTGGTTTTATATTGGTTTTCTGTAGGTTGTAGTTGTACTTGTGCCACATTGTACTGGTTTAACCTCAGCCAGAGCTCTCTGGATAATAGTCTGGTGATTAAAAGCTCCCTGATTTTCAGATTAAGGGAATTCTACCAACACCCAAGCCAAAATCTTGGAATGCACAAATGATTAACTCTCGCAGTTCCTCACAGCTTTGAAATGACCTGTAATTGCACGCACACACACACACACACACACACACACACACACACACACACAAAGTTTGAACTACAGCTGAACCAGATATCGAATGCAGGCCATTACTGAAGCCTTCTCTTTATCATGGAGGCCCCTTCCCTGAGCCACCCACTCTCTTCTCTAATCTCCTGCCTCCTCGTTCACTGGCCTCTTTGTCTATCCAACTGTCCAGAGGATCGGACCACTATGGCCTCACTTGGTGATATTTGGACCACCATGTCAAATGACGAATGGGTGGGCTCTTCAGAGTGCTTCACCAAGCTAAACGGACCATTCAAATTTGGCGAACGCTAAGTGGGAGATGTGTTGGTACAGTAGGGAAATGTTTGTTCCACTAATGGGTCAGACTTTTGTTCCCTTGAAGTCATGCAGCAACTCAACATAGGAACCCCTGAGAAACCTTGCTGGTTAGAGAGGAGAGACGGCATGGGAAAATTCAGAGCAAGGCAGGTTACCAAAAGACCTCTATGGACAAACAGTAGACACAACGCATAAACAATGCAAGCAGGGCCATACGTATGATGCGCATCCCCTCAGCTTTATAATGACCTGGAATTGCGTACACGTCACACACACCCACACAGTAGGCTCATACAGATACACAACATAGAAACAATGCAAGCAGGGCCACACAAAACAGTGCACACATGCCCACAGGCTTCCAGAAACAGACACACATACATTCATGCAAACGCACACACAACACACGTACACCTGCTCACTCCTGACAACTCTGAAACCATTGTCAGCCTTAAGGAAGTGTTTTACACCAGCTCTCGCTCAGCTGGCTCACTAAACAACCCTCTCACGAAATCAAAGCCTGTTCACACCTGCACCATGCACCACAACCACCTACAAACACAAGAAAACGAACAACGAACATTCACCCATCAAAAAAAAAAACTACCTCAGTCAGGTGAAGGGCGTGCGTCTCCTTGACAGAGTCAGTGCATCAGGGTCTCTCACACTCTCTCTCACTCTTCCACCTGCTGCTTGTGCCGGTGAACTTCAGCCCCTTCTGCACAGCTCCTCCAACTCATTAACCAGCCCCTTGGTGTTGCGGTGGTGGTGGTGCCTGGAAGTGCTTGGAAGGAGATAAAGAGAGCCTGCACCTCAGAGCTGCTTCCCCCATTGACTGGCTGCCACTGGTTGCTCCTCTCCTGGGCTGCATGGGCTGGCGGACTCTCAACTCCCCTTCCCAAGGCTTATGTAAGCCTGAGGTGTTGGGCGAATGGTTAGTTCAGCTCCATGGCTCTCCCTTTGTGAAAGTGCTCTGGACTGTTGCAGGCCCTCAAAGGAGGGGCTAAGACCCAACCTCAACACTCGTGAGTAGGAGATCCAGCTCCCCCACCTTTCTCCCTAGTTCCCTTCCCCCCCCCCCCCCCCCGTCTCTTGCACAATGGGCCGATGAGCTGGCAAGGTTGCACAGGATTGTAAGTGCTTGGGAAGGTGCATTTTGCTGCTGTAAAAGAATCGCACAATAGGAAGATGAGATAGATTTCTTTATAATATACATTTGAATATTAACAATATAGAGAAAAACTGCTAGTGTACACAATAGTAGATCTTTGTAGGTTATTAATCAAATGTGCTCTGTTGTTGTGATGACTGCAGAGTGCATCACATTCTCTTCCTTTGAATCATGAGCTGGAGTCCATCAAATCAAGAGAGAGTTTTATTTCAGCATTCACTTGCTTCTTTATCCAATATTTACTCATGATGTACAGTCATGGTACATTGTAGATAACTACATAAAAGCTACAAAAATAATTGCTTAAAGGTCCAATGCAGCCATTTTATCTCGATATCAAATCATTTCTGAGTAACAATTAAGTACCTTAATGTGATTGTTTTCATTTAAAATTGAACCCCCAAAAATTCTTAGCAAAGGCAAATTTCTCAAGCAATAATTTAGCGAGGACTATCTGGGAGTGGAGGGTAATACTGAAAACTAGCTGTTATTGGCAGAGAGGTTTGTTACTATTTCTTATTGGTCTATTAACTAATTTACCACCTGGTGATGTCATCAGGCACCAAAACTCCATCCCACCAAAACAGGCTGACATTTCAGGTGGTCTTTTCAAACAGCTCTTACACTAAAAGGGCATTATCATTATTTTGACAATTTCACAGTATTATTCCAACCTCAGTGTGGGAATATATATAAAACACAGGAGAATCACACTGACTGCACTGGGCCTTTAATAGGTTTCATGAAGTTGAACAATGTGTCCAACTTTTTACACAACAGTTTATAATCCCAAACAAAATAAAACCAGGCTTGCACAAAACTATTCAGTACTTTTCTAAACGAATTCCTGCATTTAATTGAGCTAAAATGGAATTGACTCCAACTAGACATAAGATAATGTAGCAACAATGCAGCAGTTTTTTTTTTCTCCATCAGAACAAGTTCTGTCATTCTCTAAATGTTCAGACTCAGGACACACAAAAAGACAGACCAATGTATAAATGAATGAACTAATCTACATAAAATGCACATTAAAACAGAAACAATAAATGTATGCATTTGCATCCAACCGAATGTCTTAACTGACTTCCCTGAACTTATTCTCCAGTAAAGGTAGGGTTAGCCACGGTGGTGGTTGCCTCCTGGAATATTGGATTCTTATTCTGTTGAGAGGACAAATGAGAAATTATAGAAGATCTGTAATGTTTGGAACTCAGATGTCTGGAGCGATAAACACATTATCATGTTTTTCATAGCTGCCGTCTTTGCCAGCCATACATTTAGGGCAACTGACATACCAGGTTAATAAATCACAACATTGGCATGGATTTTGACTTTGTACAATTACGTATCAAATCTTGCAAGAGTGTTTTATGAACAAGGCCCCCCAGGTTGTGTAATGTAGACCACTGCTGTGCAGTTCTGCCATACTCAAAGTGATGTTTTTTATGTGCAAGCAAATGTCACTCACCTCCGACCACCTGGTTTTCTGCGCATCACTCATAAACTTGCGGTACTCCTTCAGGTCTTTCATGTAGAAGAGGCCTTTGATGAGGAGCAGGATCAGGATTCCGATGACAGTCACTCCTATGATGGAGCCTCCAATGATGGCATAGATGTTTGGCAACTTGGGACACTCTAACACATTTAGGACGGACATAAACAATCGTCAGTTTAGGCAGTCCTGGAGCTATCACAGGATTATGTTTCTGCTGCGAAAACACTTGGTTACACTTTGTTTTGACATAGTTCCCTCTAGCAGGTTAACATGCAATTAAGATGTGTCTAACCATGTTAAATCTAGCTTTCCCACATCAGCAAAGTTGCCACTTACCTGGGAAAAAAATGTAACTGATAGTTTATGGAGTATATTTGCATGTAGGGGAAATTTCCTGGACCCAGATTAAGCTGACTAAAAAGCTGACTATCTGATGCCCTTCAAACAATATGGGCGGTCAATTAACCCCAGCACATATTTCTGTCTCTGTGGGCAATGAAGGTAACATGGGCATACTTTTTAGTTGCACAAGACATGTCTCTTACCTCTGGTCTTTAGTATTTGGGCGGTGTAGTTGTCCTCTCCATCCAACTGTTCAATGGTAAAGAACACCCGGCAGTTCTCCACATCCCTCACATCACAAGGCTTACCAGGTGGCAACATCTCCACCATCTTGAATTTATTGATACTTGCACAGGCCTGGGAGCAGTTCTTACTGAATGGGCCTGTCTGAAAGCCCCAACACTCAATGCATTTCCTGAAAACAGAAGAACAAGAGGTAAATAGTGAGAAACGTCATTGCTCAACGTTTTCTCTCTTCTCTTTAACACTTAAACGCATGCTTTGATTCAAAAACTCTTCGTTTTGAGTAAGATGGCAACACCCAGACATGGTATTTTCTATTCTCCTAGTTATTCCTTTACGATCCATGGTAGCCATCTTTGTCCTGTGGCTTTTAACGTGTGCACAATGGCTCCAACAACATTACCCCAAGGGGCCAGTGAAAAAGGTGGTTATGTGAGTGGAAAAGGAGGGCCCAGGCCATTTTACCCCTTGGTTATACAGGGGCTATGGCAGGCAGGACAGGTCAGACAGTAGGGCCGCTGGTAGCCCTCAATACACTTGCACTGGTTACACTGGCATGTGCCCCTGCCGCTGCACACACTCCCGCTTAGTGTGCGACACTGCTCGTCCGACTTCTTGCATTGGCAGGCGGTGCCCTCGTACCCGGGGTTGCATTCGCAATTTTTGCAACGGCATTTTCCGTTCCCTTCAACACAAAGAAGTGATCTTATGTCAGAATTTTGAATGTAGCTTAAATCAGAATGGAACTGTCATTAACCGAAAGTAAACAAATGGCATACATAAATGCACGCATATGTTTTCATCTATATTTCCTATGTTATCTATTATCTATATCCCCCCCCAATTGATACAGTATTTTCCTATATATCAGACTCCACCTCCACACAGTTTGTTCTGGAACTTCTCGCAGCTCTCGTTTTCACACTCGCAATGCGTGCCGTAGTAGGTGCTGCCGCCTGGTAAGGTGTAGCACTGGCAAATGCCACACACACAGTCCCCTCGTCCTTCGCAGTCCGTGCCGTTGTCCTTCCGGCACGCTGCTCTCAGAGAGCTCTCATCCTTCTCCCCGATGGAGCACTCACACATCTGGCCCACGAAGCCGGCGTTGCAACTGCACAGAGTTGGGGAAAATAGCCAAATGTACAGATTGCTTGTGAATACTTTACATGCCCCCCCCCCTCCCCACCATGGTGCCTGTGTTTTGTCCCCCCAGAATATAGAGAATATAAATACAGTATAGAAAATAGGTGAATCATATCAGTTCATGTTTCCCAGAAGGCCATTTGTTTTTCAGGTGACTCAATGCACACATAGCGGGAAGGAGGGTGAATCGTGCGTCACATATTGAATTCAATATTGACTAAATCAAAATAAGAATGAAAGTACTGCACCTGCTATTTTTTTTTAAATATCCCGGCCAATGCCTGCCTTACCTGCACATGCCACAGTTGACTCGGCCCTTCCCGTTGCAGTTCTGGTGATCGACCATCACAATGTCATTACACTCACACTTGCAGTGAGTCGACAAGTTCACCTTCAGCTTGTCCTTCATACCCAACGGACCAATCAGGAAAGACATTACACTGTCCATACATTCATCCGCTGTCACTGTTACGTTGAAAGACACCTGAGAGAAATTCAAGAGAGGCATTTTAGGGTATCTGTTTGGATACTGTTTGTTGCTATGTATCATGTAACTAAATGTATTCCTAAAGTATACCACTTTATAATACATTTCAGTAATTAGCCATTATATGAATTATAATGCTTATAATCCTTTTAGATGCATATAAATGTTTACAAGTAATTAAATACATATTTAATGAATGTTTGGTCAACAGTTTATTAATGCTTATTACTGAAAGTTAAGTGTTACCATATTATTTTTGGTATGGGATAGTCTGTTGCTGCTGAGCACTTACCATCTGTCCCACTCCCACATTGTTACACACTCCTTTGTCCCTTGAGGTTCCCCCTTCAGGACAGAGCGGAGTGTAAGTGACTCTCACATTGTCAGGGAGAGCATCATGAGTCACCGTCACTTTGGAAGAGAGCCTCTGTGTCAGAGACACAAAACAGTCTTAGAGCTGACACCAACGCTGCATCACCAGAAAAAAACAAGCCAAGAAAATCCAAACTGACACTTTATTCCTAGAGATACTAGAGTTTCAAGTTTATGATGAACTCCAGCAGGGTTGTAAAGTACTTAAGTAAAAATGGTCTAAAGTACTTAAATAAAAATACTTTAAATGTAAAACTTAAGTAGTTTTTGGGGGTATATGTACTTTTTAACTATTTTACTCCACTACATTCCTAAAGAAAATATGCACTTTTTACTCCTATACATTTTCCCTGACACCAAAAAGTACTTGTTACATTTCAAATGCTCAGGCAGGACAGAATTATGGTCCAATTCACACACCTATAAATTTAACACGTTGTCATCCCTATTGTCTCTGAGCTGGCGGGCTCACTAAACACAAATACTGAGTTTGTCAATTATGTCTGAGTGTTGGCGTGTGCCCCTGTCTGTCCATAATTAAAAAACAATACAATTGTGCCGTCTGGTTTGCTTAATATAAAGAATTTGATGTGTGGCATTTACTTTAACTTTTACTCAAGTATGACTATTAAGTACTTTTCCCACTGTACTTAAGTACATTTAAAACCAGATAGTAGTATTTTACTGGGCGACTTACATTTAATCGAGTAATTTTCTATTAAGGTATCTTTACTTTTACTCAAGTATGACAATTTAGTACTTTTCCCACCACTGAACTCAAGTAAAGTTCCACACATAATTACAATATGATTTCTTGGAGTACAGTTTTTTTTTTGTGATTTGTTAAATTAATAACAAAAGATTATAAATGTCTTACATTGTAGGCATTTTTGATCAATTCGACAACATTATGGGAGTCAGCTGACAACACTCCCACCTCAGACTTGGGGATCATTTTACTGAGTTCCTGGAATAAAGGTGTTGATTATGTCACAGGATTAATAAGTGCCTGCATTAGATATGATGAAGCGTGTCAAAAATATTGGTGCCGAAACACCTTTAGACAACATTAAAATGAATAACAGAAAGACAGAGGAAAAACAAAGGAAAGGAAGAGTCCACTTACCCTGTATACCTGCTCCATGTTCTTCGTCACAGCAAAGATTGGCTGAATGTTGTTCTTCTCTAACTGATTAGCCACTTGACCAACAGATGGGTAGTCCTACATACAGAGACACTTAACTTGTACAACCTCAACAATGTAATTGTTCAGGGACAAATGGGCTGGAATGCAGGCTTCTAAGTCATGCTGTTACATTCACTACATATTTCTCATAATCTCTTATGGTATGTTTCATATAGTTTTGTTGAGGACCAATGATACTGATCTGAATGTGCCGCATGTCATCACATACCATTTCATTGCTCTTGCTGTACAGGTTATTGTCCATGTAACATCTCTCATCATTGGGCTCCAGTATGCCAGCCAGCTTGCCATCCCCTGCCATGTGGAAGCCATCGTCGGTGGTCAGGACGATAAGCCGAGTGCTGCTATTCCTCCAGCCAATCCTGTCCTGTTGAAAGCAATTTGGGGCTTCATATAAAATGAATGGCAAAGAGGTGAAAAAGTATTCATCATACATTGTTAGGGGCCTGAGTTTCTCTTTCGAGTGCTACACTAGCAGTACCCTTTTTTTTACCTATCGTAATGTGTAAAAATACAGAAATACATTTAAGTTTCACAACGTGCGTATATTTCATCATTCTGCTCCATTTCATTGAATTATGAAAATTGTTGGAATAACAATAGGCCGACCACATCGCTGTGTGAATTTTTTGTTGCAGAAGTGGACTATTTCCCTGTTTGTCTATATAGGGCTACCTATCTACTGTACTTGCCAAGTACCTCAACTCCTCCACAGAGTTGAGCGCAGACTATAGTTCTTTGTGGTCCCCTGTAGCTCAGTTGGTAGAGCATGTAATGCCAGGATTGTGAGCTTGATTCCCGGGACCACCCATACATCAAATGTATGACAGCATGACTAAGTCGCTTTGGATAAAAGCGTCTGATAAATGAACAACTACTACCACCACCACTACTACTACTGTACTACTACTACATTGAAATGAACCTCTGACTCCTACTCTCTATATGCCTTTCTTCATTAGCTGAAGTCAATACTTTTTAATAAAACATTAATCAAATACAACCACCGACTGTTTCCTTATTGCTGTTGCTCTAAGATGGCAACTCAGAGCGAATGCGCATGTGCCAATTGAATCTCAATCAGGAAACAGTCAGTGGTTGTATTTGACTAACGTTTTAATAAAAAGTATTGATTTCAACTAACGAAGAAAGACATGCAACAACAGAGGACAAACATAGGTATACAGTAAGTGTTTAAGAATGAACATTTTTGAAGTATTGAAGCGAAGCGAGTCGGAGGTTCATTTAAAAAACTATAGTCTGCACTCAACTCCATGGAGGAGTTGAAGTACTGTACTTGGCAACTTATGTACTTATCTATGATACACAATGCTGCTTCGACAACAGGCTAACCAAAAACTGTCACTGATTTTCAACTTCAGAATGTTGATTCAACATATTTTTGCCCTGTGGGATTAGTCTACTCTTACCCCACAGACTGCAGCCTGCATGATGGCGTCCAGCGTCCCTTCGGGGGAGTCTAAGTTCCCAGAGATGCGCTGCTTGTTGACCTCGCTCTCAAACTCAGCTTTGTTTTCCGTCATGCTAAGAACATGTCTGTAGCCAAAAGCAGGTTGGCAGTACTTCTCCGTTTCGGCGCATGGCTTATTCAGCTTCTCCGG
Source organism: Salmo trutta (assembly GCF_901001165.1). Taxonomy (NCBI): domain Eukaryota; kingdom Metazoa; phylum Chordata; class Actinopteri; order Salmoniformes; family Salmonidae; genus Salmo; species Salmo trutta. Next base: position 44,609,698 of record NC_042976.1, read on the forward strand.
GTTGGTGTTAGTGAACGGCAGGACAGTCTTGTCTACAAAAGAGCCGAAACCTAGAGCAAAAGGTAATGGTTATAAAAATGAGATTCATGGACACCCATGGACATACATTGATTTTAAGTAGGAATTGGAGCTGAGATAGACCTGGATTCACATACTATTTGAAATCATTTGAAATACTTTAGCTGTGCTGTTGGAATGGAACTAATAGAAAAGTCCCAAAAGTGCAAACCCTGCCTACGTGGACACCCAAGGCAAACTAAAGCAAATGCAAATAAAATAATGAAATAGTATTTGAACAATTTTATCTGATCTGAGATTGTCACCGATTTGTCCTTTTTTTGTGATGCCTTGCAGAGCATTAAACAGTTCATTTCCCAGAGTCTTGATGCTCCTCAAATCATCCTCCATGGAGTAGGACAGATCCATCAGGTAGTAGAGATCAACAGGATAGCCCTCCACTCTCTGAAAGTCCAGCTTGAACGTACAAGGCAGTCCTGAAAAAAGCAACATCAAGATGAAAACTGAAATGCCCAAGAGAAAAGTAAAAATTTTGACTACTTTGACATTTGACTACTTTGAATCTGTTACAGCCATAGAGTTGGATAGAGAGCTTAAAGCCAAGGTTGGTGATTTACTGCCACCTGTAGTTAGGAAATGTTCGTTGAGGAGTTTAGTTAATTGGCTGATCCCTGGTGCTAACCTGAATGAAATTCTGTTATCCTCATTTAACCCATAAAAGTTCAACCTAGTTGACTAATTGGTGGAAAAAATGCTCTGCCCATGCTAAAACTGGTGTGGTTTTAGCCATTTTCAGAACATGGCGGTAGTGATGGGAAACTGAGGCTTTCTAAAGGCTTCGGCGCTTTCACCAAATTGTGCCGAAAAATTGTTATTAACTCGGAGCTTCATTATCTGTTCCAATGCAATGGTCAGCAATAAATAGCAGCTTGTGATGATCAGAGACTTACTTTTCTCCATACTTTTCCTCAAATCTACATGGTGCACCGGAAAGTCATTGGCTTTGTTAGCCTATAGTCAGTTGAAATACCAGGTTTGCATCTTAAATCATGCTTTGTGTCTTACGTCATACTTAAGACAGAAGTTTATACTATACTAAATAAAACAAATTATTTGAACAACAGTGCAGAAAGTGTGTTTTCACATAAAACAATTTTCAAAATAGTGTGTCTTCAATGGGATTTGACCTCATATTCTCACTTCCCTGAATGTTACATAGTTACCTACTCTACCTGCTAACTTTTAGTACAAAACCCAAACTATGTTTGTAAGTATGGGTTCCAGTAGAGGTTGGTGTTAAAAAGCAGCTTGGAATCCAAGAAAGCACCGGAACCATGGCGAAATCAGTGGGATCTCGAATTTTGCAACACACGGTTTGAAAAAGCACGTGATCAAATGAATCTTCGGACGTCATGATTTACTTCTGATAAAGTGATACACGCATCTGCACACTGCTTCGAAGTTAGCTTCTTAGCAATTTCGACGCATGCCTCAGAGATCCGGTATCAAACGTCACATCACTACATGGTGGCCATTTTGAGAACCCTCACCTGGTTTGAGCTTCAGATTGACCTCCTGAGGACGGAGCTGGATGGGTTCCTCCTTGTCCAATGCAGTGTTGGACAGGGCGATGTTCTTAGAAAAAGAAAAGGTATTCTCGGGAGATATGATGTCTCCTTCCATGCAGCCCCTTTCTACTAGCTGAGCCCAGGTGTCACAGCGAGCTGCTTCCCGCTCCCCTGCTTTGATGAAGTTCTGGGAATGGAACAGACTGGCTACTGTGATGGAGTAGCTACAGATTTGCAACGGGATGTGATTCTCCGTCAGCCGTTACAAGGTAATTCTCACAAAACTGTCCAAAAAAAACAAACAATTCTCAAGTGTCATTTTTCAAGAAATGTCCTCTTGAATCACTGAGATGAGCATCTGTACTTATCTATTTCATAATTATTATTACGTTTTTTAATGAGATATTATGCATTATACCAACATTTCACAAAATGCTAATTACCGAAGCAGTTTTAGATGTCAAAAAAAGTAATAAACAAATCCATATTTTTACTTATTTTTTTTACATTGCTCCACTAATGAAAAGTCCTGATAAACATGACACTGAAAATAAAAATATTTCGATTGAAATTATACAATTATGATCAAATTAAATCAGACTTTTTCCCAATTTGAGCTATTTTGGTAATGAGAACGTGGGGTAAAGGGGGTGTTTGAGAATAAGAACATCATTCTGAAGGCATATACAGTGCATTCGGAAAGTATTCAGACCCCTTGACTTTTTCCTTCATTTTTACATTACAGTCTTATTCTAAAACTGATTTTAAATAAATCCTGATCAATCTACACATAATACCTCATAATGACAAAGTGAAAACTGTTTTTTAAAAATGTTTGCAAATCTATAAAAAATACAAAACAGAAATACCTTATTTAAATAAGTATTCAGACCTTTTGCTATGAGACTCGAAATTGAGCTCAGGTGCATCCTGTTTCAATTGATCATCCTTGAGATGTTTCTACAACTTGATTGGAGTCCACCTGTGGTCAATTCAATTGATTAGACATAATTTGGAAAGGCACACGCCTGTCTATATAAGGTCCCACAGTTGAAAGTGCATGTCAGAGCAAAACCAAGCCATGAGGTCGAAAGAATTGTCCATAGAGCTCCGAGACAGGATTGTGTCGAGGCACAAATCTGGGGAAGGGTACTAAAAAATGTCTGCAGCATTGAAGGTCCCCAAGAACACAGTAGTAAAACTGAGCAATCGGGGGAGAAGGGCCTTGGTCAGGGAGGTGACCAAGAAACCAATGGTCACTCTGAAAGAGCTCCAGAGTTCCTCTGTGGAGATGGGTGAACCTTCCAGAAGGACAACCATCTCTGCAGCACTTCACCAATCAGGCCTTTATGGTAGAGTGGCCAGACGGAAGACACTCCTCAGTAAAAAGCACATGACAGCCCCTTTGGACTTTGCCAAAAGGCACCTAAAGGACTCCCAGACCATGAGAAACAAGATTCTATGGTTTGATGAAACCAAGATTGAACTCTTTGGCCTGAATGCCAAGTGTCACTTCTGGAGTAAACCTGGCACCATCCCTACAGTGAAGCTTGGAGGTGGCAGCATCATGCTGTGAGGATGTTTTTCAGTGGCAGGGACTGGCAGACTAGTCAGGATCGAGGGAAAGTTGAACGGAGAAAAGTACAGAGAGATCCTTGATGAAAACCTGCTCCAGAGCGCTCAAGACTGAGGCAAAGGTTCACCTTCCAACAGGACAATGACCCTAAGGAGCTAAGACCACACAGGAGTGGCTTCGCGACAAGTATCTGAATGTCCTTGAGTGGCCCAGCCATATCTAGGACTTGAACCTGAACATTTCGAACATTTCTGGAGAGACCTGAAAATAGCTGTCCAGTGATCCTCCCCATCCAACCTGACAGACCATGAGAGGATCTGCAGAGAAGAAAGAAAGGGAGAAACTCACCAAATACAGGTGTGCCAAGCTTATAGTGTCATACCCAAGAAGACTCGAGGCTGTAATTGCTGCCAAAGGTGCTTCAACAAAGTACTAAGTAAAGAGTCTGAATATTTATGTAAATTTAATATTTCAGTTTTTTATTTTTAATACATTTGCAAAAATGTCTAAAAACAGTTTTTGCTTTGTCATTATGGGGTATTGTGTGTAGATTGATGAGGAGAACATTTTTTTAAAATCCATTTTAGAATAAGGATTAATGTAACAAAATGTGGGAAATCTGAATACTGAATACTTTCTGAGTGCATTGTAAGCAAATAAATTAACTTAACTTGTGCTCATCTAAGGACTACTCTTCTAGATTATTCATCATGGGTGAATAAAACTACTCAAAAACTGATTGGAGTTTTAACAGGAACTTGAATTGTTACGGTAATGAGACACATGTCCACAGACACTGTTTGGACGTAATAAATATCTAATGTAAACTGTTTTTTCAGTGATTTATGTACAATCCACAGCAACGTATTGTGTTTTATTCAAATTCGTTTTTTTTAAAGATTTTTTGAAATTTAACATATTAAACCTGGTTTTATGACAATCACCCTACAGCATAGGCGATACTATCTTTGTACTCGATTCGGCCAAACATGTATCTCTAAAGTGTCGGTGAGTCATTTGAATTCATTATTAAATGAAGTAATCCAACAATGTGCATGCCGTCATCTTGTCTATTTCAAATCTTCTCTTATTGATTAATACAGGTGGGTCCACCCTGAAGTACCGCATGTCATGATTTAAAATAGACAAGATTGTGGCACACACATTATTGGATTACTTCATGGAGCAAAAAACATATTTTAATAATCTTGCAATTTCAACTACCTGCAACTTGACACAGACATTTTAGAATATACATGTTTGGCCGATTTGAGAACAAAGATACTATCGCCAAGTTATTAAGGCTGATCGAAAATTCTCTGTCTACGCCAAACAGAAGCAATCCAGTAATGGCTAATGGAGAATCACATTAGCCAGTTACAAATCTGCAGCTAATGATGGAGTTGCTCTGTAATCCACTCTGAATTTGTAGTAAATGTGTTGGAATGAATTTTAAATTAGTAGGACCCCTAGTTAAGACCATCTCTCTAGGTTGTTTTCAAGAGGTCTGACTGTCTGTGGATAGTCCTCTACAGATTACCTGAATATCAAACTATATCCAGCAACTCAAAATTAGTTGTTTTTTTTGTCGCTGTAGTTGTTTACAAACAATGTTGCAGTTGACAATTAAAATTACAGTTTGTGCTTAGTTGAACATTTAGACCTAAGGGACTATTATTCAAATTAAGTGTTACCAAGAAATGAAAATAAAATCGGGACTTCACATGTATATTTTAGTACTGCTGCTAGCACACCCACCCACATGCTGTGGCTTAGCACCTTCATGCATATTCTCAGCTCTGTTTGCATACACCGCTTTACATAGACAACCAAATGCATGTTAGCATCAAGTTTACCCACATGCATGGGTCTTAAAGAGGAGATAGAATTTAGGCCTACACCTTGTTTATATCTATAGTTTAAGCACTGCTATCACCAGTGGTGTAAAGTAATTAAGTAAAAATACTTTAAAGTACTACTTAAGTAGTTTTTTAGAGTATAAAGAGTACTTTATTTATATTTTTGACAACTTTTACTTCACTACATTCTTAAAGAAAGTAATGTACTTTTTACTCCATACTTTTTCCTTGACACCCAAAAGTACCGTTACATTTCGAATGTTTAGCAGGACAGAAAATGGTTCAATTCACACACTTATCAAGAGAACATCCCTGGTCATCCCTACTGCCTCTGATCTGGCGGAATCACTAAACACAAATGCTTTGTTTGTAAATGATGTCTGAGTGTTGGAGTGTGCCACCGGCTATCTGTAAATTTAAAAAAACAAGAACATTGTGCCGTCTGGTTTGCTTAATATAAGGAATTTCGAGTTATTTTAATAAGTATATTTTAGCAATTACATTTACTTTGATACTGATGTATATTTAAAACCCAATTTTACTTTTACTCAAATATGACAACTGGGTACTTTTTCCACCACTGGCAATCAATCACACATAGATACAGTTGAAGTCGGAAGTTTACATACACTTATGTCAGAGTCATTAAAACTCATTTTTCAACCACTCCACAAATTTCTTGTTAACAAACTATAGTTTTGGCAAGTCGGTTAGGACACCTACTTTGTGCATGACACAAGTAATTTTTCCAACAATTGTTTACAGACAGATTATTTCACTTATAATTCACTGTATCACAATTCCAGTGGGTCAGAAGTTTACATACACTAAGTTGACTGTGCCTTTAAACAGCTTGGAAAATTCCAGAAAATGGTGTCATGGCTTTAGAAGCTTCTGATAGGCTAATTGACATTATTTGAGCCAATTGGAGATGTACCTGTGGATGTATTTCAAGGCCTACCTTCAAACTCAGTGCCTCTTCGCTTGACATCATGGGAAAATAAAAAGAAATCAGCCAAGACCTCAGAAAAAAATGGTAGACCTCCGCAAGTCTGGTTCATCCTTGGGAGTAATTTCCAAATGCCTGAAGGTACCACGTTCATCTGTACAAACAATAGTACGCAAGTATAACCTCTCTGGCGCATGTGGGACGAATTCGTCCCACCTACGTAACAGCCACCTGAATTCAGTGGCGCAATTTTTGAATCGTTTGAAATACTATTACTTCCATTTCTCAAACATATGACTATTTTACAGCTATTTAAAGACAAGACTCTCCTTAATCTAACCACACTGTCCGATTTCAAAAAGGCTTTATAACGAAAGCAAAACATTAGATTATGTCAGGAGAGTGCCCAGCCAGAAATAATCAGACACCCATTTTTCAAGCTAGCATATGATGTCACAAAAACCCAAACCACAGCTAAATGAAGCACTAACCTTTTATGATCTTCATCAGATGACACACCTAGGACATTATGTTATACAATACATGCATGTCTGTTCAATCAAGTTCATATTTATATCAAAAACAGCTTTTTACATTAGCATGTGACGTTCAGAAAAAGCATACCCCCCGCAAACTTCCGGGGAATTTACTAACAGTTTGCTTAATTACTCACGATAAACGTTCACAAAAAGCATAACAATTATTTTAAGAATTATAGATACATTACTCCTCTATGCACTCGATATGTCCGATTTTAAAATAGCTTTTCGGATGAAGCACATTTTGCAATATTCTAAGTACATAGCCTAGCCATCACGGGCTAGCTATTTAGACACCCACCCAGTTCAGCCTTCACCAAAATCCCATTTCCTATAAGAAAAATGTTCTTACCTTTCCTGTTCTTCGTCAGAATGCACTCCCAGGACTTCTACTTCAATAACAAATGTAGGTTTGGTCCCAAATAATCCATCGTTATATCCAAACAGCGACGTTTTGTTCGTGAGTTCTAGACACTATCAGAATGCTACATCACGAGCATGGCGCATGGCGTGACAAAAAATGTCTAAATATTCCATTACCGTACTTCGAAGCATGTCAACCGCTGTTTAAAACCAATTTTTATGCCATTTATCTCGTAGAAAAGCGATAATATTCCGACCGGGAATCTGCAATGAGCCTAAACAGCCGAATGAAATTTCTCCACGGGGGCGAATTGTGCATGCGCCTCATTCAATGGTCCTCTGATCGGCCACTTACCAAAGGCGATAATCTGTTTCAGCCAGAGGCCGCCTCGTCATGGTTCAGGTTTTTCCCGGGTTCTGAGAGCCTATTGGAGCCCTAGGAATTGTCACGTTACAGCTAAGATCCTTACTCTTCAATAAACAGATGCAAGACGCACGACTCCTTGTCAGACAGGCCACTTCCTGCATGAAACCTTGTCAGGTTTTTGCCTGCCATAGGAGTTCTGTTATACTCACAGACACCATTCAAACAGGTTTAGAAACTTTAGGGTATTTTCTATCCAAACCTGATAATATGCATATTCTAGCTTCTGAGTTGGTGTAGGAGGCAGTTAAAAATGGGCACATATTTTTTCCAAAATTCTCAATACTGCCCCCTATCCCAAACAGGATAAACACCATGGGACCACGCAGCCATCATACTGCTCAGGAAGGAGACACATTCTTTCTCTTAGAGATGAACATACTTTGGTGTGAAAAGTGCAAATCAATCCCAGAACAACAGCAAAGGACCTTGTGAAGATGCTGGAAGAAACAGGTACAAAAGTATTTATATCCACAGTAAAACGAGTTCTATATCGACATAACCTGAAAGGTCGCTCAGCAAGGAAGAAGCCACTGCTCCAAAACTACCATAAAGACTAAGGTTTGCAACTGCACATGGGGACAAAGATCGTACTTTTTGGAGAAATGTCCTCTGGTCTGATGAAACAAAAATAGAACTGTATGGCCATAATGACCATCGTTATGTTTGGAGGTTAAAGGGGGAAGCTTGCAAGCCAAAGAACACCATCCCAACCGTGAAGCACGGGGGTGGCAGCATGATGCTGTGGGGGTGCTTTGCTGCAGGAGGGACTGGTGCACTTCACAAAATAGATGGCATCATGAGGAAGAAAATTATGTGGCTATATTGAAGCAACATCTCAAGACATCAGTCAGGAAGTTAAAGCTTGGTCACAAATGGGTCTTCCGAACGAACAGTATCCCCAAGCATTCTTCCAAAGTTGTGGCAAAATGGCTTAAGGACAACAAAGTCAAGGTCTTGGAGTGGCCATCACAAAGCCCTGACCTCAATCCTATAGAAAATGTGTTGGCAGAACTGATAAAGTGTGTGCGAGCAAGGAGGCCTACAAACCTGACTCAGTTACACCAGCTCTGTCAGGAGGAATGGGCCAAAATTCACCCAACTTATTGTGGGAAGCTTGCGGAAAGCTACCCGAAACTTTTGGCCCAAGTTAAACAATTTAAAGGCAATGCTACCAAATACTAATTGAGTGTATGTAAACTTCTGACCCACTGGGAATGTGATGAAAGAAATAAAAGCTGAAATAAATAATTCCCTCTACTATTATTCTGACATTTCACATTCTCAAAATAAAGTGGTGATCCTAACTGACCTAAAACAGGGAATCTTTACTAGGATTAAATATCAGGAATTGTGAAAAACTGAGTTTAAATGTATTTGGCTAAGGTGTATTTAAACTTCCAACTTCAACTGTATATGGCTCTCCTCACCAGTTGTTTGCACCACGCGCAGTACGCTCCTGATTTGATGCAGTCACTGCAGGAGTTGATCACTGTTTTGGAACATACTTTCACCTCCTGGGATAGCACTAGGGGAATTGCTGACACACACACACACACACACACACACACACACACACACACACACACACACACACACACACACACACACACACACACACACACACACACACACACACACACACACAGGATGACTCATATTGTAATTGTGAGAATTTTAGAAATCAAGAGGTGATTTTGTTGACTTTTTTAATAACGTACCACCTCTGCCAATCATCAGGAGCAGGAGAGATACACACGGATACATTTCCTGGTGACAGAAAGAGGGAACAGCCATTGGTCACTCCATCAATCATGACCAAATGTCAAAGACTATTACAGTCGTCTATATTTACCATTCAAACACCAGTAAAAGTGCACTGTGGATAAACATACACTGTAAGAGCTCCTATACTATTAGAATCTGATGCACACATGGCCACTGTCCAATATTCTGAGCAATATCAACTACTGTCTCTGAGGGTTAATATTTGGTGGCCACACCTCGAATGAGTAGGTGTGTCCAAACTTTGGACTGGTACTGTGTGTATATGCAGTGCCTTTGGAAAGTATCCAGACCCCTTGACTTTTTTTCACATTTCATTACGTAACAGCCTTATTCTAAAATGGATTAAATATAAGAAAAATTCTCAGCAATGTACACACAATATTCCATAACGATAAAGTGAAAACAGGTTTTTTAGAATTTTACAAGGTGAGTCCAAACTTTTGACTGGTACTGTATGTATGTATGTATGTATGTATGTATGTATGTATGTATGTATGTATGTATGTATGTATGTATGTATGTATGTATGTATGTATGTATGTATGTATGTGTATATGTATATGTATATATATATAGGGGATTGGAAATGAGGCAGACAATTACATACTGTAGATGGAAGCCACAATTCATAAATATTAAAGCTGATCTACCCCCCCCCCCCTCCCCCCCAAACAGAATCGGCAGAATGAATACACCCCTGATCACCAGCACACAGAGTTCAAGCTGCAAAATGTAACTTTTTGGGTGACCCAACAAAATTCATATAGAAATGTGAGTTATAGAGCTGTCCTTGAAAGCAAGTCTATGTGCGCTATATCTACGCTTCCCGTTTTCAAGTTTCGCTTTTGCGTCTTCTACTATCGGTTTTGTATGCCAGCTATAAACATCTGGCATACAAAACACAATATTTTGTATATATTGTACAAAATACAATATTTTTGGTTATGAAAAATACATTTCACAGCGGTTTACATGGTACAATGATTATCTACACTACACCTGTTTGTTGTGTCACATAAACTGAAATTGGGATAACTATTAGATTTTTAGCAACCAGGAAATGGCGAAGCGTTTTCTGCGTAGTGCATCTTTCACTTTCATAGCAGCCACATACAAACAGCATCATCACATTGCTCGTTGTATAATTCCTTCTCACATCTACATGCTCTCCTCCTCTCATGTTTTCCGTTTGCTTCAGTGCCCAACACAACAGCTGTCTGTAACCAGGCAAAAAAAACCTCTCCAAACTTTTGTACCATAACCGCCTCATACAGCCCCTACACCGTTGTCACCATATTAGCTAACGCCATAGTCAATAGCTACTAGAACTAACCTGTTATTAAACCCGCTACAGTGTACAGCATTGCAGTTTAGCAGTAACACCGGCGGACCCGGGTGGCAATAAATTAATAAAACCGAAAGCTTACCTTGGACTTTAATGTGGAAAAATTGAAGGGGTCTGAATACTTTCCAAATGCACTATATTTCATTTTTATTATTAGTCATTTAGTTATATTTATTTCGTTTTATCTAAAAAGGATAACTTTTTATGTTTCACTATATATTTTGGTAGTCCTCCCCTTCCTCCTCTGAGGAGCCTCCCCTGCTGAAGACAAAGCCACTCATATGAACAGAGAGTAAAGGAGATAAAATGATCTTTCAAAAGCATAGCTGTTGTTAAATTAAATGTCCTCCATTGCCAGTATTTCAATTATTCATTTCCGTTATTTATCCAGGCGGGTATCTAAGAACACATTTTTTTTTAAAAATGTTACCGCCCAGTGAGGTATAGCTAACAGGTTGTGAATTGGAAAACGATCAGTCATTCAGTACATATAAGTCTACAAAATTATGGGGCTGAATTCCTGGACATTGAGAGTACTCTTCATTCAGGAACAGGTTTGATCTGGTTCTGGGAAATTGTCCCAAACTTTTGTGAAATATCTCACTTCTTAAATAGTTGGCTAGAAGTATTTAAGCAATTCACTCCTCTTCTTATTAGGCATGAGCAATCTTCTTTTTTTTGCCTTACTATCATTTAAGAAACGGTGAGATATCCGCCACAAATATGAGTAAACTCAATGAGTTAATATTAGAGACATTAAATGCTCCACTGTCGGCTATGAATAAACTAATAAAAGCCTGATAAAACAGGCAATGAACTGTCATTTGTGATACTTTTGGATCGCTGCTGTTATTTATTTTCATTGAGAGTCTATTTAGCTTCTTTACTTGGTCATTTTTTTCTGTTCCTTCAAACAGACACAGGCAATAGAATTACAATGTTAGTTCTTCTTATTTATTTATATATTTTTAAATGTATTTATAAATCAACCAAATTATCTCAGGGTACAGTTACACGTTGGTGCTAGCTTCACATTCTAGGCCTATGCTGTATGTACTGTATGTGCTGTAGTAGTATATGGAATAATCATATGGTATACTATATGCCTCAAGATAAATATAAATCCTGAACCTAAATCCTCGATCTCCTATGGCACAATATTACATTATTATTATTAGTCTACTTTAAAACATTAAACACAATTATATTCTCCTAAAGATAGAAAGTCCCAAATGTTAAATTTAGTAATAAAACAGTTATTGCTCCTAGTAAAAAATGTATCAACAAATATACACTATAAATACAGCTGTATGGACGTTACTCACAAGAGTCATTGTGCTGCAGCTCCTATGTAACCCTCAACTCACTATCATGGGTGTGCTCTCTATGTGGTTGACTGACTGCTTGAGATGAACATCACAGTCATTTTTAAAAAGCATACAGACTCATTACAGGAAGTCTATGGAAGGAAACAGATGATATGATGATATGATGATACCAGTATGGCCCAAAAAAAATCCATGCCAAAAATGTAAACATGAAGAGTCCAGCACCCAAACCTACACATAGAAAAACTAACCTAGAACATACTAACCCAGAACATACACCCAAAACCCAGGAACACATAAATAAAACACCCATCTACACCACACACAAAAAAAACACCATACAAAACAAATATACCTCTGCCATGTCCTGACCAAATATAATACAAATAATACCTAAATACTGGTCAGGATGTGACACGAGGGGAATTTTTGCTGATACAAGACTTTATTTTCTCTGTCTAGCGAACACTGGACAAGCCAGATGCTATTTTAAAGCAGTCTGACAAACCTCCAAAGCTGATTTCCAAACTGTACCAAGGGTTGATAGAGGATTTTCCCGATACAGATATGTTAGAATGCCCAGTCATGTTCATATAATCTCAGACATAAATTACTGCAGTTTAAGACCATCCATAGTACGTACTATATGCCAGTGAAACTGAATATCATGCACTCAGAAATGTCATTCCTCTGCTGGAGGTGTAAAACACAAAAGGGGACATATTTGCATATGTTATGGTCTTGTGAAGGCTGGCTGAATTCTGGCAAAGAGTATGTTGTTTTATCTCAGCATGTCTACAGATTCTCCTTCCTGTTTTTGTTCGCTTGGAAATGTTAGTACTGGAGACTTTTTTTCTGAAGAAACTGTGTAACCAAGCGTTTATAGCGGCTAAGAAATGCATTGCCATTCATTGGAAGGTTGGTTATCCTCCCATAATGTCAAGTTATGTATTACGAGATTTGATTTATTACCAGATTAAGGGTATACTGGCAAGTTTCATAAAGTCTGGATGCCTTATATGGAATACAGTTCGACCAAAAGGAGTCTATATTGAAAACATGTCCACGTCAGGGGAGATACCTATTTAGGCAATCCCTAGCTGCTGGGCTGCTCAGTACTGGCCCTGGGATCTGCCGTCGTGTGAGTTCTCACTCTGGCCTTGGCCTTACATGCCTAAAACCAATAAATTAATGTTTCACAAAGATCTTAAAGCTGAGTGGTGTGTGTTGGGTTGGGGCGCTGCAGGGTGGTGGACCCCTAGGTACAGGACGAGGCGACCCAGCTATATTGTGTGCAAGTAAAAAGAGCTCTACAGTACTATTAGGCCTATAAGATTAATTTATATGGGGGATTTGCTGTTTATGTGTGTTAATGTATATTTGAGGTGTATGTTTTTTTTTGTGTGTTTTTAGTTGTTGTTTCCAAACCTTTCCCTTGAGAATTAAACAATTAAAGGTGAGAACTGAGAAGGAAATTGTGTTGGGAGAGAGTTGAGTTATGGACTAAACTGGTGGGGGTCGAGCATGCAGGCGGCTCGGGCTGGCTGGTCAGGTCTGGCTGAAATTTGATGCAAAAGTCTTTGTATTTTTTCAAGAGTTGTTAATTTGTTAGGCTATTGGTTGAAGGTGCAACATAATCTTTATTATTGAATTACCTTTGATCTAGTTCAGTCTTAGTAATCTCAAAAACATATTTAATAATGATCTCTTACCTAGCTTGATGACTGTGGGCATTTTGCTTACTTTTTGTTCTAAATAGAGACATCATATTGGATTAGGTAAAAATTCAGGAAATGAGCTTTAGATGCCCCCAGATCCTTTGCTAGGTTATGTCCCCCCCACTTCTAAAAACAAAGTGGCGCCCCTGGTCAAAGCTTTTGTAGAATTACATGATTAAGAGCAGCAGTAGCTACTGGGGTGTTTCTTAAAATGAACACTTCCTTGCTCCGAGCATGGAAATTGGAGCACGGGAGGGTCGGAGTATGAGTCCAAATCAAAGTATGCGAAACTGAGCATGGAAGGACTTCTCGGATTTGTACTCCGTTTGTACATATTTTGAAGCATGCATCTATTCATTTGCCAAAAACTGACTTCCCAACCCAGAAACGAGAGCAAGGCCTATTTTTTAACAGCATTATCCCCAAAAGTAAAACAGGAAAAGACAAACTTTCGCCAGATAATTTACTTCTGGGATTATCCCAGCCCTAGAAATAGTATGAAGCAACACAGCCTGTGTGTAATAAGGGGGCGGAACTAAACCATTTTTGGGGGTGGTAGAATTATGATCATAAATGAGTCAAAGTCTTCGTTTTTAAATGAGCTATAGAGCAATTGCAAGCTATGTTTGTTTGCATAGAGAGAGGATGCAATACAATTCAATCAATTGTTAACACACTGTTGTATCAAGTTGCGCTGTATTGTTTCCTAAAGTATAGCTTACCTTGATGTATTGGCAGTGACCTTGTTGGCAACTGATTTATTGTTAAATGATTCTATGCTGTTTTTATTTATTTGTTCAGTATTTTGTCAATGGCATCGATTGCACCAACTAGCTGCAAGTCTGGTTGGAATGCTTCATCCAATGCACTTTGCATTTTCACTTGAGTTTATATCATACTTTATCACACTTTGCACAGAGAAGGCTCAACACTGACTTCCTGTGTCTTTCTCATAATAAATCAACACAAACTCTCGACTAAAAGGGTTTGTCACAAGAAGCTGAACATAACACATCCTCTGTAATTGTAAAAATTGCGGTAAAACATTATGCTAACCTTCAGTAATAAATAATAGGCTGCACAACCAAAACCAACTAGTCAAAGGTGCTAGAAGCAAAATGCTATACTGGAAAAAGCCTCATCACACTTCCAGTCAAATGCAAAAAAAATAATTATAGAAACTGAGCTTTTGGTCAGTCGACCTACATCAGAACATTTAGTAATAAACCACGTATAAGGCATTTGCAAATAGTGTGTTCACCTAATCATTGTGTTTTTGCAGTCCCTAATTTAAAGTGAGTGCTATTTATACTTTATAAATACTTTGTAAATGTTTTATGTGACCAGTGTAATTTCTCACAGAAAGATGGGCATGCCTGCCATTGGGTTGACATTACTTGACAGTACCTGATGCTCCTTAAATTCTTCTACATTGAACAATAATGGTGAAGATATCAGAACTATGAAATAACACTTATGGAATCATGTAGTAACCAATTATATTTTAGATTCTTCAAAGTAGCCAATCTTTGCCTTGATGACAGCTTTGCACACTCTTGGCATTCTCTCAACCAGCTTCATAAGGAATACTTTTTCAACAGTCCTTCACTCTGAGGTCCTACTCATCCCAAACTATCTCAATTGGGTTGAGGTCGGGTGATTGTGGAGGCCAGGTCATCTGATGCAGCACTCCATCACTCTCCTTCTTGGTCAAGTAGCCCTTATACAGCCTGGAGGTGAGTTGGGTCATTGTCCTGTTGAAAAATAAATGATTGTCCCACTAAGCGCAAACCAGATGAGATGGCATATCACTGCAGGATGCTGTGGTAGCCATGCTGGCTATGTGTGCTTTGAATTCTACACAAATCACAGACAGTGTCACCAGCAAAGCACCCCCACACCATCACAGCACCTCCTCCTCCATGCTTCACAGTGGGATCCACACATCCACACACCTACTCTGCATCTCACAAAAACTTAATGACTACATGATTCCATATGTGTTATTTCATAGTATTATTTATTCACTATTATTATAGAACGTAGAAAATAGTAAAAATAAAGAACAACCCTTGAATGAGTAGGTGTTTTCAAACTTTTGACTGGTACTGTAAGAATTCAGACCCTTTGCTATGAGACTCGAAATTGAGCTCAGGTACATCCTTTTCCCATTGATCATCCTTGAGATGTTTCTACAACTTTATTGGAGTCAATTGATTGGACATGATTTGGAAAGGCACACACCTGTCTATATAAGGTCCCACAGTTGACTTTGCAAAAACCAAGCCGTGAGGTCGAAGAAATTGTCCGTAACCTATTTGAAGGTCAGTTGGTAATATAATAAGCTATAGCCTAATAAGTTGTTCACTGTTACAAATGGTAACAGGAGCCCTGTGCTGCCTAAATAGGTCAATACTGTATCAGCCCCTTCAAAATGCCCTAATTCTTCATGACACCCCTATGCAGGTCCACTGATGTCGGAATTTGCCTACATATTCAATCTAAGTATTTGCTTTTCAAAATGCAATATTCCCATCACTTTTGATGATTATTTTCTCATTACTCACAAGAAAATCACTAGGTCTACTAAGTTGTTCTGACCAATCCACTGCTCATAACTAGTAGATAGGCTCACTGCTCTTATATCTATATCAATCAGCATTGGTACAGGTGCCTTTCTTAGTAGGCTATAGTTTGTGAATTGTATATTGAACAGACATCAATTCGTTTTGACATCAATTCATTTTGGCAAAACAACTATCAAATCATATGCTGTGATGTTGCAAGGGGCATCAATGGCTGCATCAACACTTTTTATTACGTCAAAATAATTAATTCATACTATGTAATCGATTGAAACACACACACACACACACACAGACTTTTTAGTGCTTAATGCATTTATTTATGAAGACCTTTAGTTCACTTACTTATTTTAGAAGCTGGTGATGCCGCCATAGTCTACGACTGGAAGAAACGGGAGGAGAGGAAGTGAGGAGAGGGAACATGGCAACAAATGCACTGAAATAAGACATTGCTTCTCCACTAGCGCATCATCAGGCAAATTATATTTCTCTGGATGGGTTCAGAAGGTGAAGGGTCAGAGGTCAACCTCAGGAGACCAGGCTGCTCCCGAGGGAGGTGAAAAAGAGGCAGGGGTGGTGAATGATTTCAGAAAGCATAGCAGTTGTCATCTGAGCTCTCAGCAATAGGACCAGCTTTTGGTAGGTGTTCCTGGTGTTTCCTTGGTCTTGTGTCAGTTCACTCAATCTTCTCTTCAGGAGGCAGAGAAGGCCATTCCTCCCTCCACTGCATTACCTAAAAGTAATAAGTAAAACAGTCAATTATTTACAATTACACTACACAGTGTGGAGGGTATTTGTAAAGCAAGACAAAAAGTTCAGTCCAAAAATAGTATAAACCTTAACTTACTCTGATCTTGCAGCTGTAGGCACAGCTGTAGGTTCCTGGCTGCTCTTCATTGGCTCCCCCAGTGCCTCTTAATCTCCTGCACCAGGATCCTCTCTTCCTCCTGCAGTCTGTTCACCAACATCAGTCTGTCGAAGATTGCCTTTTTGATGGCGAGATGGCTGTTGCCTGTGAGATGTAAACTCTGAGGTATATAACAGAGCAACAGCAATGAGAAAATAAAAACGCAATCACAATAGATACCTTCTGCAATCATATACTTACTGGTGCCAAGTCTCTCCCATGGCCCCACAATGTTGTTAGTATCGAGTAGCTCATCCACTGAGCACCTCTGCCTGCTGTCAAGGCTGCCTTGTGCTCAACAATTTTTCTCTGAATCTGATGCCTGCTCTTGTTGCCGTCTGAATACAAAGGGGTGATTAGACGGACTGCAGATTCAGATATGTTACATGACTATAAGCGTAGAGCAACTATAGAGGCACAAACAAAGAGAGTACAAAGCAATCAACTCATTTCTAAAGCATTGGTTGTCATGCAGTAACATTATACAAGCCATGCAGAGTTTTGGCTCACAAGGTACTCTGCTGTTTATGGTCATGTAATTTCTTAGTTTAATGAAATGTTTTACATTAGATCAGTTCATAACACAGGCCACGGCCTAAATTTGATCATAACCATTGAATGATGTGCATAACTAATGCATTTTATTTCACAAATCAGTTTTACTGCTTGATTAATAGTGTGTTTGAGGTCATATTGTTGTTGGGCCTTACCTGTCAAACAGTATAGGTAGTGTTTCCTTTGTTTCACACTGAGGTAAAGCCCCTCAATCTTCTTCTGGAGATGCCCTGTCTGCCCTGTCTGACTGTCCTGAAGTGTGGCTGCTGTCAAACATAACTCCCCTTACATCAATCAATTATGAAGTTGAGAGACAGAAACCTTCACTTTTCTACCTGTTGGATTCTGGCTTGAAATATAATTTTTCCTATGATCATATTAGAACATAGTTATTACTTTACTTGTATAAGAAATGTACATTTTGGGGGCCAATGAATGGTGAATTTGAAGTTTATGTATGGAAAGATACTGAGACAAGGGGAAGTACAGAAAGTTCATATTCTGTTCAAACATGTCGCTGAATATTTATATTTCTAAGGAAGTAGGCAAAGAGCAACAGATTAGTCTCAGTTCCTGATAAGGCAGGCCAGCTACACACACACACACAAACACACACACACTTCCACGCCCAAGAGAGTCCTAGACTTAGGCAGGTCATGACACTACCAGTGAGAGGAACATACTGTGTTTCTGACTAACAATAGAGAAGGATGCTTTATCGTAGACATGCAAGGTGGTGCCTAGTCGTAAGGTATAAATATATGCTTGTGGGTTAAATAAACTTTTTCTGGTTGTCCGGTTGAGTTTTTGCTCTATTTGTTCAGAAACTAATATACCTTCATGCCACTGCTGCACCTCAGCAACCCACTCCTGTAGCACAGCGCCGTTGATGTCCAGCTGTGCCGCTTTTCTTCAAGGAGGCTCGTCTCCTCCTTCAGTCTTTTGACATTCTGAAAAAAATACAATTCAATTAAGGAATAACATAAGTGATGGTTCAAATGTTTGCAGTGAATCACAGTAAAAGATTTGACTTTAACGTATACAGTCATCTTGACGTTTTCCTATACCAAGTTGTCAGGTTTGCAATGAATAATTTCAATCAGACCCCCTTTCACCCGTGGAGAGGGGGAAAGGACAGAACTAGTGGGGATTAACAACTCACGCCCTGTTGTAATTCAAGGGGAGAAGATTCAGGTGTCCCTCTCCAACATTCACCAAAGGAATGTTCTTTGTTTAAACAGACTTTTCCCGCTGAAACACTAACAAGTTCAAAAATGAAGACTGCAACAATATTTCAATATTTCTAACATAGAACGTGGGGAATGGTCAGAGGCAATCTATCGAACACTATTGTCATTTTGTTTGTTATTTTGGGATGTCATTAAAAATGTTAGAAATTAAATACTGTAACTTGGAAAGTATACATATGTAACAGGGTTGGTTATGTTTCCACTTGCCTCTAAAGAAATGTGTATTTAATGTTCAAGCATTCTTATTGGTTGATTCAACTCTGATGACAATAAGGTGTGTTGTGATTGGCCCTGCTTGCAGATAGGGGAAGATCGCGAACGTCAGGTCTTCCCAGTATGAAAATGTAATGCAAGGGGTAGGTCACGTTCTGAATACTTTTTTATATTTTACAATGTGTACAAGTTTGCTGTACGTTACTGATTTATACATGTGTGGGTATATGGTACCTGTTAGGGATTGAGGGGCTTTCTGGGAAGTGCTTTGGCATATGATTGCTGTAAATAAGTGTGTTAGCTAGCATACACCGACGTAATGGTCACATAAGCACACTGCTAACACAGTCGTCTTCATGCTACAGATTTTGCCATCGACAGCCATCAATATCGTTAAGCCCTGCACAACTAACGTGCGGTTTCCCATTTAACAACAGAAATAAATTATGCTCAACTGGGACCACTGGCTGATGTGATTTATTAGGAGAAAACACAACGCAAGGAGAGTACGATATATATCTGTTACACTGGTGCCGTGACTCGTCTTCTTGTCTTCGCCGGACGTCAGATGGAGGGATCCGAGACCAGGCTTCAAGAAGTACTGTGGTTGCTGATGCACGCCAGAGGCCTAGGTTTCGCATTCTGCACAAGTGGAATTCTCAGGGAGCTTCTGGTAGCATGAGTGAGTGGGGGAAATATAATGTACTGTTTATTACTTGTATGTGGTGATCCTATGATTATTTAGTGATGTAATTGTGCTGTTATGCTAGTGTCCTTCTGAAGCCAATTAACGTGAGGGCAACGCCATTTTCTACCACACGGTGGCGACAACTATTTATTAAGGCGTTTCCTGTTACTTTTCTGTGTTGATTCTTGGTCTTGTTAGACAACTACTACTGAACTTTTATTTGGAGTGCATTATGTTCAAGCTGATTTTATAGAAGTGCTCATATTGATTGTGAAAAATATATATATTTTTGAATTTTTTTTATTTAAAAAATTGAAAGTTTTGGGAGAGGTAGGGGAGTTTTCATGTTTAACCCTTCACCGCCAGTGGGTAGGGGGTAGCTATTTCTCCAGTTACTTCCACACCTCTGGCCAGGCCAACTGTACAGGCAAGTGTACGCTTTCCACATGATTTAGAGCTACCTCAACTCAGTGCATTCGAGCCAGTTTCACCTAGTCCTAGGAAGGAGGATGTGTCTATGGATTTCCTGGTGGGCATTGTTAAGCAGATAGGTTACTCCATAGGTGAAAATATTGCCTCTTGTTGGGAATCAAAGGCTATGGGAGATGGGGTGGGACAGAAGGTTGATAATAGTGGTGAAAGATTATGTCATGGAACCAGTCTGTTTCAGTGGGGATGGTTCAGAGGAATGCACAGTGCAGACCATGTTAGTGTACATGCAGAAGAAGGGCTATGGTGGGCAGGAGAGGTCAGATTAAGTTTTGGGTAAGCTGTCAGGGCGGGCACGTGACGTGGTAAGAGTAAGCCTACGCAATAACCCAGTTGACTTAAGCCAGGGCCCTAGACCAGTTTTTGACATTCTGAAGCATCACTTCAGCAATACAATCAACTCCGACATGCCCCTAGCTGATGTTTATTCTATGTTGCCAATGTAAGGGAACACCCCCTTGATTTGGACAAAATAACATGAGCTATGCCCATGTTATTTTGTCCAAATCACGAATCATACATTATTGGCATAGCACGAATCATACACACAATTGTAAATACCACCGAAAGCGGTCCATCTCCATGCAAAACATTTTGCAATTTTCCGAAGGGGATTGCCAATTGTAACACCCCAAAAATCCATTAGATGGCGAGCACGCTCCACCGTGGATTTTCATACAGCAAATGATACCCAAGTCAACACCCAAGGGTCAGATTTTGATAAAATGAATTTTTTTTTGAAAACTTATCACCCCCTTAAAAAAGTGGTTTCTGGACCGTTTTTCGATTTATTTTTTATTTTTATGTCAATTACACATGTATAAGAGCTGTATGAACATGCTTATGATGTATTTTATTGACATAGTTTTTTGATTGCTTTTGCTTGTGCACAAGGCATATGTTTTGTGCAGTTGGAATATGATTTCATAGGAAAAAAGTGACATTTTTTTTCTTCATTTTTTTGCAAAATGACATGTCCAATTCTTTTTTTCGTCAATATGAAAGTATTGAATGTGCCAAATCACAGCAAATATCCAATAGTTGGCTAGCGCTCTCCACAGTGAATTTTCATATTGCAAATGTAACACAAGTCAAGACCCAAGAGTCAAATTTTGAAAAAATGTAAATTTTTTTGAAAACTTTTCACCCCCTTAAAAAGTGGTTTCTGGACCGTTTTTCGAAATGTTTTCGATTTTTATGTCAATTACACATGTATAAGAGCTGTATGGACAAACTTTTGACATATTTTATTGACGTCATTTTTTGGGTTGTTTTTGCTTGTGCATAAGGCATAAAGTTTTGTGCATTTGGAATATGATTTCATAGGAAGTCAAAAGTGACATATTTGTTTGTGCATAAGGCATTTGTTTTTGGCATTTGGAATATGATTTCATAGGAAGTCAAAAGTGACATATTTTTTTATTTTTTTGCCAAATGCCATTAGAAATGTGCAAATGAAATGTCCAATTCTTTTTTTGTCAATTATACATGTATGAAAGTATTAAATGTGCCAAATCAGGATGTTTGTCCGTTTGCCATGTACGATCATAGGAAGTCGGTTTCCAAACCCAAAAGTCAGTGAACCATGGTCCAAATGGTATTTATACTGCCCAAATGATATATAGCCCTATGTTAAGCCATGAATCAACGCAGATGGTCTACTTGTCATGTATGATGAGGGAGAAGTGGGACTCTGTTGCTTTTAACATTTTTAACGAATTTGACATGCTCAGAATGCATAATTGACTGGCCCGATGATCTCGGGATGGCCGTGCAGTGACTGTGGTTCCTCTCCATCGCTCGTTGTGTTGATTTCATCATGTCAACTTTGGTGATATTTTTTGCTGTTGAATCATATTGCAAATGCGCGTTACGTTTGCAATATGATTCAATGGGCATTTAGCATCACGAATTTAGGCATGCTCAAAAATACTGCAGAAATGCATAATTGAATGTCCCGATGAACTGGGAATGGCCGTGCAGTGACTGTGGTTCCTCTCCATTGCTCGTTGTGTTGATTTCATCATGTCAACTTTGGTGATATTTTTTGCTGTTGAATCATATTGCAAATGTGCGTTACATTTGCAATATGATTCAATGGGCATTTAGCATCACGAATTTAGGCATGCTCAAAAATACTGCAGAAATACATAATTGGCTGTCCCGATGAACTGGGGATGGCCGTGCAGTGACTGTGGTTCCTCTCAATCGCTCGTCACCCAGCAGTCAGCGTCCATCAGTCAATTAGATGTCATTCTGACACCAAACTGATACCATCTGACACGAAATCCACTTTTTCCAACTCGTATAGAAGCCAACTATCACATATGTCAGAGAAGGCCCATAAATCACAGCACTTTCAATTTTAACCATAAAAAACATAAAACACATAGTTACGTTCTAGCTGCAGATCCAGCTCTGACATTATGTGTAGACCTATGTGAGGCGACCCCGAATCCCAAGTTTCGGCTCAATAGGTCATACAGTGCCCGAGCAATGGCCTTAACTAACCACACTGTCCGATTTCAAAAAGGCTTTACAGCGAAAGCAAAACATTAGATTATGTCAGCAGAGTACCCAGCCAGAAATAATCAGACACCCATTTTTCAAGCTAGCATATAATGTCACAAAAAACAAAACCACAGCTAAATGCAGCACTAACCTTTGATGATCTTCATCAGATGACACACCTAGGACATTATGTTATACAATACATGCATGTTTTGTTCAATCAAGTTCATATTTATATCAAAAACCAGCTTTTTACATTAGCAGGTGACTGGCATGTGACTAGCATTCCCACCGAACACTTCCGGTGAATTTACTAAATTACTCACGATAAACGTTCACAAAAAACATAACAATTATTTTAAGAATTCTAGATACCAAACTCCTTTATGCACTCGCTATGTCCAATTTTAAAATAGCTTTTCGGTGAAAGCACATTTTGCAATATTCTGAGTAGATAGCACGCCATCACAGGCTAGGTATTTTGACACCCACCAAGTTTGACCCTCACCAAACTCCAATTTACTATTAGAAAAGTTTGATTACCTTTCCTGTTCTTCGTCAGAATGCACTCCCAGGACTACTACTTCAATAACAAATGTTGGTTTGGTTTCAAATAATCCATAGTTATATCCAAATAGCGGCGTTTTGTTCGTGCGTTCAAGACACTATCCAAGGGTGACGAAGGGTTATGCGCCCGACGCGTTTCGTGACAAAAATGTCTAAATATTCCATTACCGTACTTCGAAGCATGTCAACCGCTGTTTAAAATCAATTTTTATGCCATTTTTCTCGTAAAAAAGCGATAATATTCCGACCGGGAGTGGTTGTTTTCGTTCAAAGAGAGAGAAAGTAAACATGGAGTCGACTCGGGCACGCGCCTCAGTCTCATAGTACTCTGACCGACCACTATCCAAACGCGCTAATGTTTTTCAGCCAGGGCCTGCAAAGCCACCATTCAGCTTTTTGCCGCCTTCTGAGAGCCCGTGGGAGCCGTAGGAAGTGTCATGTAACAGCAGAGATCCCCTGTTTTGGATAGAGATGATCAAGAAGGCCAAGAAATGGTCAGACAGGGTACTTCCTGTACAGAATCTTCTCAGGTTTTGGCCTGCCAAATGAGTTCTGTTATACTCACAGACACCATTCAAACAGTTTTAGAAACTTTGGAGTGTTTTCTATCCAAAGCTAATAATTCTATGCATATTCTAGTTTCTGGGCAGGAGTAATAATCAGATTTAAATCGGGTACGTTTTTTATCCGGCCGTGAAAATACTGCCCCCTATCCATAACAGGTTAACATGCATCAATGTTGTTGTCATTCCGCTAGGGACCTGTTTTCAGCGTATGACGTTTCCAGTCAATAACCGATGCAAAGTGTGTATGTTTATCCTGTTCCCATTTAATTAGCTAGTAAATAAATAATTAAACCAATTTGTGAAGTACTGAATCATAAGTAAGGCTCGGTTTTTACAAATGCAAGGAGGTTACGACTGTTCAGAATGGTGATATGATACGAGGTTATGATTAATAAGTTGACTGTTTATAGATGTGATAGGTAAAGACCTTTTAGGGATTGATTCAGGAGATGGTAACTCTATAAAGAACAATTCTCGTGGTGCCCCCGATCGTAATTAGTTAATTGTTACATGATTAATTTAATCGGGTAACAATTAAACATAGTTATTTAATTAGATGAACAACAGTCTTCAGATTAATGTTAAAGTCACGACAAAGATTACTAGTAAAAATAATGAAAAAACTGAGCCAGGATTGCAGACAGAAGATCAGACATGTAGAAAAAGATAAACAAGAATGAGAAAGCAGATACGGGTAAAAAAATAATGTGTTATGGAAGCACCCCCCCCCCCAAAAAAACAGACCTTCACATATCTCTTTGCCAACATATGATCCATGTTGGCAAACTTCCTCTTATTCTAGCCCATTGCCAATAGTGTGATAATGTCTATCCGTACATCTCCAGTCAGCTATTCTAATAAATTACTACTGTGTGCCTAACCAATCAACAGAAAGACTGAAATTACAGTCTTGTGTGAGAAAAAAAACAACAACAATAAAATCATTAAGATAGTGTCGTGGAAATTCCCCACTAAAGACTCAAACGAAAAGTAAATGAAACAAGCTTTACTATCACGGCCAGAGAGGTTCACAAACTCAATACAAGCCTGACGAAACTCTGAAAAGGACATTGTAATAAAGCAGCATTGTGCTAGACATACAATTACATAGGCATGAAAATACATTTCCATCACACTCCCTCCTTTTAGGAGAGGTAACATGGCAACAAATGCACTGAAATACGACATTGCTTCTTCACTAGCGCATCATCAGGCAAATTATATTTCTCTGGATGGGTTCAGAAGGTGAGGGGTCAGGGGTCAACCTCAGGAGACCAGACTGCTCCCGAGGGAGGTGAAAAAGAGGCAGGGGTGGTGAATGATTTCAGAAAGCATAGCAGTTGTCATCTGAGCTCTCAGCAATAGGACCAGCTTTTGGTAGGTGTTCCTGGTGTTTCCTTGGTCTTGTGTCAGTTCACTCAATCTTCTCTTCAGGAGGCAGAGAAGGCCATTCCTCCCTCCACTGCATTACCTAAAAGTAATAAGTAAAACAGTCAATTATTTACAATTACACTACACAGTGTGGAGGGTATTTGTAAAGCAAGACAAAAAGTTCAGTCCAAAAATAGTATAAACCTTAACTTACTCTGATCTTGCAGCTGTAGGCACAGCTGTAGGTTCCTGGCTGCTCTTCATTGGCTCCCCCAGTGCCTCTTAATCTCCTGCACCAGGATCCTCTCTTCCTCCTGCAGTCTGTTCACCAACATCAGTCTGTCGAAGATTGCCTTTTTGATGGCGAGATGGCTGTTGCCTGTGAGATGTAAACTCTGAGGTATATAACAGAGCAACAGCAATGAGAAAATAAAAACGCAATCACAATAGATACCTTCTGCAATCATATACTTACTGGTGCCAAGTCTCTCCCATGGCCCCACAATGTTGTTAGTATCGAGTAGCTCATCCACTGAGCAGCTCTGCCTGCTGTCAAGGCTGCCCGAGTGGCCCAGCCCGAGTGGCCCGCCTGTCCTCCGGCCCAGCTCGAGTGGCCCGCCTGTCCTCCGGCCCAGCCCGAGTGGCCCGCCTGTCCTCCGGCCCAGCCCGAGTGGTCCGTCTGCCAGGGTCAGCCCGAGTGGCCCGTCTGCCCGGCGCAGCTATCGGCGCCACCGAAGGGGACGACGCCGAAGGTGGAGCGAGGTTCACGTCCCGCACCTGAGCCACCTCCAGGATAGGTGGGTTGGGGGAGGGAGGGTGTAGCACAGTGCCGTCGTTGACGGCAGCCACCCTCCCTTCCCCCCCTTATTGTTTAGGGGGTATTGTTTATTGGTTTTGTTGGGGTGTTGGGGATTTTTTGTGTTTTCTTTTTTAAGGTGCATTCCGGGGTCTGCACCTGGGGGGGGGGGGGGGGGGGGGGGGGGTACTGTCATGTCCTGACCAGCAGAGGGAGCAATTGTAGTAGTTTTGGTCAGGACGTGGCAGAGATTTTTATGTTACGTGTGAGTTGGTTGTTGGACTCCCAATTGAAGGCAGGTGTGTTGAGTTGCCTTTGATTTGGAGTCCTATATAGTAGTGTGTGTTTTACCTTGTGGTTGTGGGTAATTGTTTCTGTTCAATGTGTTATGCTGTCAGTACTGTTGAGCTGTCGGTGTTTTCTTGTTTTGTAGTGTTCCAGTGTTCTTTTTTGAATTAAATCATGAACACTAACTCCGCTGCACCTTGGTCTTCTTCTCTCCATGATGACAGCCCTTACAGGCTGTCAAACATAACTCCACTTACATCAATCAATTATGAAGTTTAGAGACAGAAACATTCACTTTTCTACCTGTTGGATTCTGGCTTGAAATATAATTTTTCCTGTGATCATATTAGAACATAGTTATTACTTTACTTGTATAAGAAATGTACATTTTGGGGGCCAATGAATGGTGAATTCGAAGTTTATGTATGGAAAGATACTGAGACAAGGGGAAGTGCAGAAAGTTCATATTCTGTTCAAACATGTCGCTGAATATTTAAATTTCTAAGGAAGTAGGCAAAGAGCAACAGATTAGTCTCAGTTCCTGATAAGGCAGGCCAGTTACACACACACACACAAACACACACACACTTCCACGCCCAAGAGAGTCCTAGACTTAGGCAGGTCATGACACTACCAGTGAGAGGAACATACTGTGTTTCTGACTAACAATAGAGAAGGATGCTTTATCGTAGACATGCAAGGTGGTGCCTAGTCGTAAGGTATAAATATATGCTTGTGGGTTAAATAAACTTTTTCTGGTTGTCCGTTTGAGTTTTTGCTCTATTTGTTCAGAAACTAATATACCTTCAGGCCACTGCTGCACCTCAGCAACCCACTCCAGTAGCACAGCGCCGTTGATGTCCAGCTGTGCTGCTTTTCTTCAAGGAGGCTCGTCTCCTCCTTCAGTCTTTTGACATTCTGAAAAAAATACAATTCAATTAAGGAATAACATAGGTGAAGGTTCCACAGTTTCCAGTGAATCACAGTAAAATAATTGATTTGAATACAGTCATCTTGACGTTTTCCTACACCAAGATGTCAGGTTTGCAATGAATAATTTCAATCAGACCCTCTTTCACCCGTGGAGAGGGGGAAAGGACAGAACTAGTGGGGATTAACAACTCACGCCCTGTTGTAATTCAAGGGGAGAAGATTCAGGTGTCCCTCTCCAACATTCACCAAAGGAATGTTCTTTGTTTCAACAGACTTTTCCTGCTGAAACACTAACACGTTCAAAAATGAAGACTGCAACAATATTTCTAACATAGAACGTGGGGAATGATCAGAGGCAATCTATCGGACACTATTGTCATTTTGTTTGTTATTTTGGGATGTCATTAAAAATGTTAGAAATTAAATACTGTAACTTGGAAAGTATACATATGTAACAGGGTTGGTTATGTTTCCACTTGCCTCTAAAGAAATGTGTATTTAATGTTCAAGCATTCTTATTGGTTGATTCAACTCTGATGACAATAAGGTGTGTTGTGATTGGCCCCGCTTGCAGATAGGGGAAGATCGCGAACGTCAGGTCTTCCCAGTATGAAAATGTAATGCAAGGGGTAGGTCACGTTCTGAATACTTTTTTATATTTTATATTTTACAATGTACAAGTTTGCTGTACGTTACTGATTTATAGATGTGTGGGTATATGGTACCTGTTAGAGATTGAGGGGCTTTCTGGGATGTGCTTTGGCATATGATTGCTGTAAATAAGTGTGTTAGCTAGCATACACCGACGTAATGGTCACATAAGCACACTGTTAACACAGTCGTCTTCATGCTACAGATTTTGCCATCGACAGCCATCAATATCGTTAAGTTCTGCACAGCTAACGTGTTGTTTCCCATTTATCAACAGAAGCAAATGATGCTCAACTGGGACCACTGGCTGATGTGATTTATTAGGAGAAAACACAATGCAAGGAGAGTACGATATACATCTGTTACACTGGTGCCGTGACTCGTCTTCTTGTCTTCGCCGGACGTCAGGCGGAGGGATCCGAGACCAGGCTTCAAGAAGTACTGTGGTTGCTGATGCACGCCAGAGGCCTAGGTTTCGCATTCTGCACAAGTGGAATTCTCAGGGAGCTTCTGGTAGCATGAGTGAGTGGGGGAAATATAATGTACTGTTTATTACTTGTATGTGGTGATCCTATGATTATTTAGTGATGTAATTGTGCTGTTATGCTAGTAACCTTCTGAAGCCAATTAACCTGTTATGGATAGGGGGCAGTATTTTCACGGCCGGATAAAAAACGTACCCGATTTAATCTGATTATTACTCCTGCCCAGAAACTAGAATATGCATATAATTAGTAGCTTTGGATAGAAAACACTCCAAAGTTTCTAAAACTGTTTGAATGGTGTCTGTGAGTATAACAGAACTCATTTGGCAGGCCAAAACCTGAGAAGATTCCAAACAAGAAACACTTGGTAAGTGGTCGATCAGAGAACAGAGACTGGAGGCGCGTGCACGAGGTAACACCATGTTTTTATTCTTTCGTCTTTGAACGAAAACAACGACTCCCGGTCGGAATATTATCGCTTTTTTACGAGAAAAATAGCATAAACATTTATTTTAAACAGCGGTTGACATGCTTCGAAGTACGGTAATTTTTTTTGTCACGAAACGCGTCGGGCGCGTAACCCTTCGTCACCCTTCGGATAGTGTCTTGAACGCACGAACAAAACGCCGCTATTTGGATATAACTATGGATTATTTTGAACCAAACCAACATTTGTTATTGAAGTAGTAGTTCTGGGAGTGCATTCTGATGAAGAACAGCAAAGGTAATCTCATTTTTCTTATAATAAATTGGAGTTTGGTGAGGGTCAAACTTGGTGGGTGTCAAAATAGCTAGCCTGTGATGGCGTGCTATCTACTCAGAATATTGCAAAATGTGCTTTCACCGAAAAGCTATTTTAAAATCGGACACCTCGATTGCATAAAGGAGTTCTGTATCTATAATTCTTAAAATAATTGTTATCTTTTGTGTGAACGTTTATCGTGAGTAATTTAGTAAATTCACCGGAAGTGTTCGGTGGGAATGCTAGTTCTGAACGTCACATGCTAATGTAAAAAGCTGTTTTTGATATAAATATGAACTTGATTGAACAAAACATGCATGTATTGTATAACATAATGTCCTAGGCGTGTCATCTGATGAAGATCATCAAAGGTTAGTGCTGCATTTAGCTGTGGTTTTGTTTTTTGTGACATTATATGCTAGCTTGAAAAATGGGTGTCTGATTATTTCTGGCTGGGTACTCTGCTGACATAATCTAATGTTTTGCTTTCGCTGTAAAGCCTTTTTGAAATCGGACAGTGTGGTTAGATAAAGGAGAGTCTTGTCTTTAAAATGGTGTAAAATAGTCATATGTTTGAGAAATGGAAGTTTTTGGATTTTTGAGGAATTTGTAATTCGCGCCACGCCTATCATTGGATATTGGAGCAGGTGTTCCGCAAGCGGAACGTCTAGATGTAAGAGGTTTTAACGTGAGGGCGAAGCCATTTTCTACCACACGGTGGCGACAACTATTTATTAAGGCGTTTCTTGTTACTTTTCTGTGTTGATTCTTGGTCTTGTTAGACAACTACTACTGAACTTTTATTTGGAGTGCATTATGTTCAAGCTGAATTTATAGAAGTGTTCATATTGATTGTGATAAAAAAAAGACCTAATATTTACATAGAAAAAATATATATATATTTTTGAATTTTTGTTATTTTAAAAATGGAAAGTTTTGGGAGAGGTAGGGGAGTTTTCATGTTTAACCCTTCACCGCCAGTGGGTAGGGGGTAGCTATTTCTCCAGTTACTTCCACACCTCTGGCCAGGCCAACTGCACAGGCAAGTGTACGCTTTCCACATGATTTAGAGCTACCTCAACTCAGTGCATTCGAGCCAGTTTCACCTAGTCCTAGGAAGGAGGATGTGTCTATGGATTTCCTGGTGGGCATTGTTAAGCAGATAGGTTACTCCATAGGTTAAAATATTGCCTCTTGTTTGGAATCAAAGGCTATGGGAGATGGGGTGGGACAGAAGGTTGATAATGTTGGTGGTACCAAGGCTGGGGCCAGCTCTAGTCTAAATGTAGTGGTGAAAGATTATGTCAGGGAACCAGTCTGTTTCAGGGGGGATGGTTCAGAGGAATGCACAGTGCATGAGTGGGAGGAGACCATGTTAGTGTACATGCAGAAGAAGGGCTATGGTGGGCAGGAAAGGTCAGATGAAGTTTTGGGTAAGCGGTCAGGGCGGGCGCGTGACGTGGTAAGAGTAAGCCTACGCAATAACCCAGTTGACTTAAGCCAGGGCCCTAGACCAGTTTTTGACATTCTGAAGCATCACTTTAGCAACACAATCAACTCCGACATGCCCCTAGCTGATGTTTATTCTATGTTGCCAATGGAAGGGGAGACTCCATTTGATTACTGGATCAGACTGAACAGGGACATAGAGTTGACAGAGGACTGTTTGAAGAGGCAGAACAAGGAGCTAGACAATCCATCACGTGTTCTGACTGTAATGTTCATCAAGCACTGTCCGAACCCAGAGCTGTCATTGATATTCATGTGCAAACCATTGCATGAGTGGACGGCTGCGGAGGTCCATGGCAGGCTGGAGGAGTACCAGAGGAAGTGCAAGGCTCCACGTCCCTTGCGGGTGGCCCCACTGGTCACCACACTGACGCAGGAAGTAAGTAGGCCAGTGTCGGCTGTTGCAAACTGCCCGGACCCCTTGCAGCAGCCCACAAATGGCTCATCAGAGGCATTGGATCGTGTGATTGGCATGCTTGAACGGGTCTTGGAGCAAAGGCCACAGCAACTTGTAGGCGGCTATGATATCCGTCTCCAGAGGAGGCCCAGGAGAAGGGAGAACCCGTCTTTGCAATGCAAAGTGTGTGGGGATGCGAATCACAGCACAATGGATCATTGTTATTCTAACCACCTATGCTTCCTCTGTTATGCAGCTGGGCACACACATCAAGAATACCCTCGCACTTCATCGATAACTCCCGTCGCTCCATCAAACAGCAACACGACACAGCGGCAGGAGAATTTGCTGGCCCGCACGGGATGGGGAAAGTGCTGGGCCTTGTGAGGTGCCCCAATCAGATAGTGGTGTAGATTTAGAAAAAGTGAAGGCTATTGAAAAAAAGTGAAGGCTATTGCAGGGATGACATAGAAGGATCTCATGGAGGATAACACGGACGTGCTCTCCCAGGGGAAGATTCGGTCCTTTCTCGGAATGATAGTCTATTACCAGCAGTTCATTGAGGGGTGTTCCACCATCGCTAAGCCGCTGCATGGGCTGACAACAGGGACGAAGGCACCACGCCATGGGAAATGCAAGAGGAGGAGAGGAATACATAGGAAATTCACAGCAGCAGACTGGACTGGTGAGTGCAAACAGGCCTTTAGTCAGTTGAAACAAGCTCTCCTCGATCAGGTCATGCTAGCCCACCCTGATTTTAGTAGACATTTCTTTCTGTCTGTAGACGCATCTAGTAATGGATTAGGGGCTGTCCACTCCCAGGTGCCAGAGGAGGGGTCTGCAGCCAGACCCGTAGCATTCGCTAGCAAATCACTTACTTATGCACAGTCAAAGTATCCTGCCCATAGGTTAGAGTTTTTTGCTTTACACTGGGCCGTCTGTGAGAAGTTTAGTCATTGGCTAAGGGGCAAGCCTTTAACTGTATGGACAGACAACAACCCATTAACGTACATCCTGTCCAAGCCCAAATTGGACGCCTGTGAACAGAGATGGGTTGCTAAACTCGCTCCATTCGAGTTTGACATCAAGTACATCCCCGGGCCCAAAAATGTCATTGCTGATGCACTCAGTAGACAGCCATTTGTGCAGCCGAGCACTCTCCACCGCATCACAAGGGTTCCATACAAGGCCTTGCTGGAAGAAGCTGCAGGAGTACGTGTTGAGAAGGTGCAAGATATGTTCCACTGGTCGAACCACCCATTTGACCTCGAAAGCTGCTCACCGTCAATTGAGGCAGATGCCTGTGAAATTGTCATGGACTGCCAAACTACCTCCTATCCTTCTCCTGGTTCTCTGTCAAAGGAAGCGGTGTCAGCAGTCCTGAGGTTGCAAGGGGAGGCTGGTCTACAGAACTGTGCGCTGCTACTGCCTCAGCTCACTCAGTCACTGGTGCCATCTGAGATGTCAGATGTGAGGGTGCTATCCCGTGATGACCTGATATGAAAGCAGCGCCAGGATGACGCACTCGCCAGAGTTGTCTTCTACGTGGACAGGGGCCATAGACCTTCAGGAGGGAACATGGCCATGAACCACTCGAGGCTCTGCAGATTCTGAAGACCTGGGAGAAGCTCACTCTGAAAATGGGTGTACTATATCGCGTTACCAAAAGTTTGCTGTCAAAGAAGAAGACGTACCAGTATGTAGTACCCACCTCAATGAGGGCGACAGTTTTGAAGGGTGTCCACAATGAAGCCGGTCATCAGGGGCAACAGCGGACGTTGTACTTGACGAGACAGAGGTTCTTCTGGCATGGTCTGGAGTCGGATGTGAGAGAGTATGTCAAGACCTGCAAGAGGTGTGTGTTCAGTAAGGCCCCCGAGCCAGAGGCCAGAGCTCCACTGGAGAACATCATCACGACTGAGCCCCTCGAGTTGGTGTGTGTGGACTTCTGGTCTGCTGAAGACTCCAACAACAAGTCCTTGGATGTTCTGGTCGTCACTGATCATTTTACTAAGATGGCCCATGCCTTCTTGTGTCCGAACCAATCAGCTAAAGCAGTGGCTCTTCAGCTGTGGAACAACATCTTCTGTGTGTATGGTTTTCCTCGTTGTATCCATTCTGAACAAGGGGCGAACTTTGTAAGTAAATTGATTGCTGAGTTGTTGAGTGTTGCAGGAGTCCAGAAGTCGCACACAACTCCCTACCATCCGATGGGGAACGGGGGAGTCGAAAGGTTCAATAGAATGCTGGGAATCATGATCAGGGCTTTACCTACGACAGCGAAGCACAGGTGGCCCCAGAAGCTGAAGTTGTTGACCTTCGCCTACAACTGTACAGTCCATGAAACCACGGGCTACGCCCCTTTCCAGTTGATGTTTGGGAGAACCCCACGTCTGCCTGTCGACATGATGTTTGGTACTGTGCTGCAAGACTCAGAGGTTGTAGACTATGATGAGTACATCAAGTCCCTGATGAAAGACCTGAGGGAGGCCATGGAGACAGTACAGGTGTCGGCAACCAAACAGCTGAAGAGGCATGCGGGCCTCTACAACAGGAAGATCAGAGGAGCTCCAGTGGAGGTCGGTGATCGAGTGCTGCTGGCGAATAAGGGTGAACGTGGAAAGAGAAAGCTGGCGGATCGTTGGGAGAACAACCTCTATATTGTTACGGAGAAGAACAGTGACATCCACATCTTCAAGACACAGAACATGTCGACTGGCCAGGAGCAAACAGTCCACCGTAATCTGATAATGCCTGTAATCTTCTTGCCTCTCCCTGACACTGCCTTGGAGACACCTAATACGGGAGACCGTGAGGATCCGAGTGAGGAGATGGAGGACTCATCCATGAACGATATACCAGAAATGGACATTGGTGAGAGGACTAGTGTGTGGGTAACAGAACAGACCTCGGGGGAAGCACAGCCGGAGCACTCTGAAAAAGAAACACAAGATGTGCTGGAAGATGGGCCACTGGCGAGGGACCCTCAGAACTCACCACATTCTGAGGGTGCCACTGGTGGCACAAGCATGTCAGAAATAACCTTTGGAGAAGAAATGTCCGAACCATCTGAAGAAGAAAGGCATTCTGAAGATGCCGCTGGTAGCACAAGCTCCAGCTCCAGCAACTGTCACAGAACCCTTGACCTTGTCACAGAATCCAACTGTCACAGAATCCTACACCCACCTGTGTGGGTGTAGGATTAGAATCTAAGTCTGTAGCCCATTTTTTTTTTTTTTTTTACTTTCAAGAGACCCCATGGAGGTCATGGGTCTGAGGTCAAGTAGGCCAAGGTTTTTCTGTCTGAGGTTCTTATTATCACTGAGTGTACTGAACATGTAACAGGCATGTTTTCCTACGGGGTCTTTGAATTCCCCTAATTCTCTTTAGAGAATAATCTTTGCACTGGAATATTTGGTGACATATGTATTGCAGGGTATTGCATACCTCATTTTGTTTCTTTATAGTATGCAAGTGTAATTCAGCAGGGGAGAATGTAACAGGGTTGGTTATGTTTCCACTTGCCTCTAAAGAAATGTGTATTTAATGTTCAAGCATTCTTATTGGTTGATTCAACTCTGATGACAATAAGCTGTGTTGTGATTGGCCCAGCTTGCAGATAGGGGGAGATCGCGAATGTCAGGTCTTCCCAGTATGAAAATGTGATGCAAGCGGTAGGTCACGTTCTGAATACTGTTTTATATTTTACAATGTGTACAAGTTTGCTGTAGGGATTTTGCCATCGACAGCCATCAATATCGTTAACCCTGCACAACTAACGTGTTGTTTCCCATTTAACAACAGAAATAAATGATGCTCAACTGGGACCACTGGCTGATGTGATTTATTTGGAGAAAACACAATGCAAGGAGAGTACGATATATATCTGTTACACATATACAACATGTCCATACTATGAGTTGTGCATGTAATATGAAAAATTATGAAAGTTTTTTTGTTAAGAAAGGTATGTGATTTGAGAAGCTATAAGAGTTCATTGTTTTACCTAACTTTGCACAGTGAGTGGCTACCACCCTGAGTGAGGTCAGAGAGAGTGTCAGCCTGCAGCAACCGCCCCTTTTGAGCAAACTGTATAAATGGTGGGTTAAGAAAAAACACATCAGACCAGAAAGACGTGAAGCTGCAGCTGGTTTGAACTTTGAATCTCAACACAAGGTAGACGATAAACTTACCTCCCAGACAATCACTGGTATGGCTGATTAGCTGTCCTAAGTAAAGTATCTTAGAAAACAAATTTAAATAGGACCGTTCTGTTACTCTGCTCAAACCATCGTATTACGCTACTCTCATCACCCCACAGGGAAACAATTGGTACGGCTGGCTAGCTTATCTTCAAAGAACCATCTTCAAGAGCGAATGGAAGGAAAGTCAACTTTGTAGTTCTGTTCAGGACTACATGACAAGTCACCGGACAACTACAAAGAAGGACAACAATAGAAGACTTGTTGGAACCATTCGGACAACCAGAGCCTTACAAGCATGTCGCGAAAAGGCCCAACTCCCTTTCCAAGGCTGCCTTGTTCACCGAGAGAGATCCCTGACGAACCTAGGTATTTCAAGTAAATACATGAATGATTTCTTACTCAAAGTGGGCGGCAGTTCGTGTGCAAAGTATTTTGTTACTGTAGGTCTCTGTTCCTCTTTCTCTCCCTCTCCATCGATTCTTTAACATGCATCAATGTTGTCATTCCGCTAGGGACCTGTTTTCAGCGTATGAAGTTTCCAGTCAATAACTGATGCAAAGTGTGTATGTTTATCCTGTGTTCCCATTTAATTAGCTAGCAAATAAATAATTAAACCAATTTGTGAAGTACTGAATCATAAGTAAGGCTCGGTTTTTGCAGATGCAAGGAGGTTACGACTGTTCAGAATGGTGATATGATACGAGGTTATGATTAATAAGTTGACTGTTTATAGATGTGATAGGTAAAGACCTTTTAGAGACTGATTCAGGAGATGGTAACTCTATAAAGAACAATTCTCGTGGTGCCCCAGATCGTAATTAGTTAATTGTTACATGATTAATTTAATCGGGTAACAATTAAACATAGTTATTTAATTAGATGAACAACAGTCTTCAGATTAATGTTAAAGTCACGACAAAGATGACTAGTAAAAATAATAAAAAAACTGAGCCAGGATTGCAGACAGAAGATCAGACATGTAGAAATAGATAAACAAGAATGAGAAAGCAGATACAAGAAGATACAGGTAAAATTCTAGCCCATTGCCAGTAGTGTGATAATGTCTGTCCGTACATCTCCAGTCAGCTATTCTAATAAATTACTACTGTGTGCCTAACCAATCAACAGAAAGACTGAAATTACAGTCTTGTGTAAGAAAAAAAACAACAACAATAAAATCATTAAGATAGTGTCGTGGAAATTCACCACCAAAGACTCAAACTTAAAGTAAATGAAACAAGCTTTACTATCACGGCCAGAGTGTAACGGTTGTCGTCGGGGATAGAGGACCAAAACGCAGCAGGAATGTGGATGCTCATCTTGATATTTATTTTAAATAAAGAGAACACCAAAATAACAAAAACGAAGAACTCACGAACAATAAAACAGTCTTGTCAGGCTCACACAGGCAAAACAAGAAACAATCTCCCACAAACACTTAACCAAACACATACCCATATATAGGACTCTCAATCAGAGGCAACTAGAAAACACCTGCCTCCAATTGAGAGTCCAACCCCAATAAACTAGACAAAGAAATACAAAAGACTAGAGACCACATAGAAATACAAACCTAGAACATAACCCCAAAAACCCGGAAATAATAAATCAAACACCCTACTACATAAAACACCACCCCGAACCACATAAACAAAATACCCTCTGCCACGTCCTGACCAAACTACAATAAAAAATAACCCTTATACTGGTCAGGACGTGACACAGAGAGGTTCACAAACTCAATACAAGCCTGACGAAACTCTGAAAAGGACATTATAATAAAGCAGCATTGTGCTAGACATACAATTACATAGGCATGAAAATATATTTCCATCACACTCCCTCCTTTTATTACTCTGTGATAACTATTGTTACATTTTAAAAATTAATAATTTGATTATGGCTGAAACTATTATAGGAGGTTCTATCAAAACTCTTTTATTAAAAGTAAGCCAAATCAACACATAAAACCAGACACTTTTTATCATTAAGATCAATAAGATACATCTCGAATTTTATCAAGGGCACATGCCACTCCATAATTAGGGAGCATTACACCAGTTAATCATGACAGGGTAGTTTGAATATGAGTAATCCCGGCCAGCGAGTGCTTCCACCTGTCTGCTGCAGGGGGACGATATCCCTGGAAAATAATAGACAGGTCAAGGCAGGCAATAGCCAGGTCAAGGCAGGCAGGGGTCAGAAGTCCAGAGGTGGGACAACGATACCGGACGGCAGGCATGCTCAGGGTCAGGGTAGGCAGAGGTCAATAATCCAGAGGGGGACAAAGGTACAGGTCGGCAGGCAGGCTCAGGGTCAGGGGCAGGCGGGCTCGGAGTCAGAACAGGCAAGGGTCAAAACCAGGAGTATGAGAAAAAGAGAGACTGGAAAAAACAGGAGCTGAGACACAAAAACGCTGGTTGACTTGACAAACAAGACGAACTGGCAACAGACAAACAGAGAACACATGTATAAGGACCCAGGGGATAATGGGGAAGATGGGCGACACTTGGAAGGGGGGTGGAGACAATCACAAGAACAGGTGAAACAGATCAGGGCGTAACAGGAGACCGTACTTCCTGATGAAGGCATAAAGCTCTCTAGGTTTCTAGCCATTTCCTGAGCCTACGGCATGACAGTCCACGTCCATTTTTTTGCAGAGGAACGTGAATAAGAACCTATGTTGCGATTCCTAAGCTATTGGAATGCTGAAGAATGCATTAGCCAAATCAATCACTGAAAAACAACAGCTTCCAGGTGGAACTTGGGAGAGAATGGTCACCGTATTAGGTACAAGTGGTAACCAATCTTAAATCTTGCACGAATCTGAAATCCCCTGAGGGTTTTCTTACTGGGAGGTGGGGTGTTACCAGGTGAACTTGGCATGGTATAACAGCACCCGCCTCCACTAATGCTGTATGTACTGGAAGGATGCCTTTTTTCTGCTTCTTGCTCACCATGGTTGTTGCTCCTTTCATTTTGCCAATGTCTGTCTTCCCTTTGACCCACACTTTGTCTGGCACTTCCATTAGCAATGGAATCGTGTCATTTGTTTCAGCCACCACCATTACTTCTTCGGTGGGGAGAGGTAGTTTCTTTCTTCTGGCTCTTGTTGATGCCCAATAGGGTGAGATTCATTTAGCACATAAGGTCTATTCCCAGTAGATTTACTGGGCATGATGATGAATACAGGAATCAACGTTTCAATTTCCCAGTTTTCCATGCAACTGGGAAGGGGTATGTGAGGGGTTCGAAAGAGGGGATTCCTGATGCACTGACAGTTTGCATTGTTATTTTCGAGGGAATGACTTTCAGGGCTGATTTCTTCAGGACAGAGACTGCTGCATCAGTGTCTACTAGGAATGGATTTTTTTCTCCCAGTATCTCAATGTTAATTAGTGGATTTTCTGTTGAGAGAGTAGATAGTTGTAACATCTGTAGGGGTGTTTCTTCTTCTTCATTTGCTGTTTCTGCCTCATCCTATTGTTGGTCTCCGAAAGGGTCATTTACCCTCATGTTTCTGGGAGGTCCATTCCACTCCTCCCTGCCTTAATTTTCTTGGCAGTCTCTGGCAAAATGTCCTAGTTTACCACAGTTATAACACCTCCGACCATGTCCGACTGTTTCATTCCGGGGGCTCACACCTCTTCCCCGTCTTTTCCCTCGTCCTCCACCTCTTCCTCCTCCTCTTCCTTCTTTCCCTCCCCCGCTGTAGCACACCAGCTGCAGTAAGGGCTATGCCTCAGGTGGGGCTGTTGGAAATTCTGGATAAAGGCTGTTCTCTTTTTTCTTTGCTCGTGTCCTTCTCTCACTTTCTTCTGTTTCCTTTTCTTTGTCTACTTGCTTCACATTACACCTTTCACTGTTCTGTTCTTCTATTTCAGTGATTCTGCTTCTCTGCCTCTTCCAGTTTTTCTCTGGCTTCTACAAGTCTCTCTGTATCCCATCTAAAGGGAATGCTCCATTTGTCCATTTAGCCCTTTTAACTGTTTGGTCTAACACCCCATTCCCAAATTTCTGACTCATCGTTTAGGCAGGCCCCGAAATTCAGGGCGACTTGTATTTTCGTTTTTACTAGAACACGTCCACCATTCTCTCTTTTTGCCCCCTATCTTGAAACAGGCACACCTGAAGTATAATCGGCAATACTGTAGTTGTAGAATACAGTTGTATCCCCTCCCTAAAAAAACTGCATTATTGGCCATATCAATGTTATATTTTGTGTTTTTGTAATTACATTCTTTCTTTTATATTACAGAGGTTTAGATATTCATTCTTCACAAATTCCTCCTTCACACTAGTGTTCCATAAATACAACACATTCGGTACGTAATTGTAATCTCTCCTTTCATATCTTCACACACCACCTCACTATTTTCCCAAATTTCATTCTAACATCACACAGAATCCTTATAACATCATCAATCGAAGTCCACACAGAACTTTCTTAGGTATTCATATTCACACCACCAGCAATGATCTGCAGACATCATAGTAAAACTCATTATATGCTATTTTTATCGCACTCAAGTTGTTTTGATTATGAGGGGGTCCCTTATGAATTGCTAACACAAAACATTTAGGAACCCCTCTGGTAGCTTATATGATGAGATATGGATGAGAGAAATATCCTTAAAACAATAAAATACAATTAGCAGCCAAGCATCGATCATCATGCTGGTGACATGCATGTCACCAGCATTCAAATAATACCTTCAATATTTATTGGAAATTTGCATCCAGCTCACCACTCTGTCAATCACTTAACCACCATGAAGTTCATCATAACTTATTTCATCTGCCTATGATCTCTTAATGCTTTCTCACGTTGTAGTGGTAGTACAACTACAGTAGTAGTGGAAAAAGTACCCAATTGTCATATTGAGTTAAAGTAAAGATGCCTTAATAGACAATGACTCACGTAAATGTGAAGGTCAACCAGCAAAATAGTACTTGAGTAAAAGTACTTGGTTTTAAATATACTTAAGTATCAAAATTAAATGTAACTGCAAAAATATACTTAAGTATGAAAAGTAAAAGTATACATTTATATTAAGCAAACCAGGCGGGACATTTTCTTTTTTTTTTCGAATAGCCAGGGGCACACTAAACATGCAGACATAATTTAGAAACAAAGCATTTGTGTTTAGTGAGTCTGCCAGATCAGAGGCAATAGGGATTATCAGGGATGTTCTCTTGACATGTGCATGAATTGGACCATTTTCCTGTGCCGCTAAGCATTCAAAATGTAACAAGTACTTTTGGGTGTCAAGGAAAATGCATGGAGTAAAAAGTACATTATTATCTTAAGGAATGTAGTGAAGTAAAAGTTGTAAAAAATATATAAAGTAAAGTACACTTACCCCAAAAAACTACTTAAGTAGTACTTTAACATATTTTTACTTAAGTACTTTACACCCCTGAATACATTGTATCAGTGCAAGTTTCTCGCCTAATTAATTTGACTGGCACAAAAAGATCCCACCATGTCGAACAAACAAATGGTCTTTCGGCAATTACTAAATTGAAACATAATTTCCTGTTTCTATCAGCCCAGTCATTACTTTTTTTTATGCATTCGGTAATTCATCTGCATGAAATGGTTTGAGGGAAACCTGGTTTTTGAGTGAGTTGACATGATGGCACAAACAGATCTGGGACCAGATTAGGGTAGAATATTTCCTACCAGAGTAGAAGAACCAGTCTAATTCTTCCCCCTCTTCTATCATACATGAACCATTAGACCACTGGTAGCAGTGTTTCTTTGTGGTATGGATGTGTCCTTCTAGCACCACTAGGTGGAAGAACTAGCAAAGAAATAAGGTTGTGGTAACATCTACAAAATCCCTGCACAGAGTGAAATAATACCAACATATTGATTGTGTTCGTTTCATTTCTCAAAATATGTCTGCTGTAGTTATAGAACTGCCATGTGGTGAAATTTAAGGAAACTATCTTCCTTCATCCATCTCTTCTGTGGACTGAGTTACAGTCCAATGTGTCTGGTCACTTATACATATACTGTGTTTACTTTGGGTTCAAGTTCTACTAGAACAATCCAGAAAATAAAATTATTGGATCTATGTGAGGGACACACACACACACACACAGACACACAGACTGATCTATAAGTAGCCAAGCTGAGGGCTGGTGGAGGAAAGGCAAGACCAAGCTTATGAACTTCTCCCCAGTGGACCAACCCACAAGGCATTGGTTTTCATCTCTGTCCAAATGAAAAGATGAGAGAAAGAGAGAATAAAGGAATGGGAATAGCTGAGCCGAAGGAACTGTCAACCTGGTTTGTTGAAGAGAAGATTTGGGTTAATTCTTCCTATCTGTCTGTCTTGGGGTAAATGTGGAGTGTGGGCCTGTGTGATTTTGATTTTCTCCATGTTCGGGTTAGATGGTGCGATGGCAATCCTCACTAACTATAATGGCAATAACGGTGATAACCAAATCCCTTCAAAGACTATCAGGACTATCTATTTTCTGTTTTCTAAATCTCTGCGCTCCCTTTTCATTCTCTATCCTGCTGTTTGGTGTAATATAGCAGCCTTGCTCCCACCTCTCTCTCTATATCCCTCATCTCTCTGCTCCAGTTAGAGGCACTGCGACACCGTGCTTTGAGCACACACACTGCATCGCCATTCATCCTATTTCTGCCATGGCGTATGCGTGCTGCCAGCCCAGCGCACTGCAGTTCTGTGTTGCAGAGAAGATGCAGGGTGCCTGCCATGCACTGGGGGTGGGGGGTGGGGGGGGGGGGCTGCTGGAGCTATTTACAGCAGCGCGGGATGTAAATAGCCTATGCGTGAAGCTATAGGGACCAAAGGCAGTGGATGGGATGAGGGAGATTTGATGAGAGTGAGGACGGTTCAGAGCAGTCGGAGGGTACAGTATTTATTGGTGTCATAGGGTAGTGATGGAGAATGAAGAAGAAGGAGAACAATTATATTTGTTGGCTGTATTTTGTTCAGGCTCTATGGATAGGGAGAATATAGAACTGCTGTGTGAATGCATGTGCGTTCCTTTTAGAAAGACATTTCATTCATTCAAACCAAGCCATAGCGCTGAAATGAACCTCAAACTCTCAGTGGGCTCATTTCAATAATTCCGTTATGGACTGTACTGCACACAACACCGTCAGCTTCAGTAACGTACGCTAAACTGAATTTCTCTCTCTCTCTCTCTTTCTCTCTCTTTCTCTCATTCATATATACAGTTGCAATAAAAAGTATGAGAACCCTTTGGAATTAACTGGATTTCTACATAAATTGAACAAAACATTTCACAACAATAGACAAACACAGTGTACTTAAACTAATAACACATTATTGTACTTTTTTTGTCTATATTGAATACAACATTTTAAAATTCACAGTGTAGGTTGGAAAAAGTATGTGAAGCCCTAGGCTAATGACTTCTCCTAAAGCCAATTGGAGTCAACACTCAGCAAACCTGGAGTCCAATCAATGAAACGAGATTGGAGATGTTGGTTACATTTACATTTAAGTCATTTAGCAGACGCTCTTATCCAGAGCGACTTACAAATTGGTGCATTCACCTTATGATATCCAGTGGAACAACCACTTTACAATAGTGCATCTAGATCTTTTGGGGGGGGGTTAGAAGGATTACTTTATCCTATCCCAGGTATTCCTTAAAGAGGTGGGGTTTCAGGTGTCTCTGGAAGGTGGTGATTGACTCCGCTGTCCTGGCGTCGTGAGGGAGCTTGTTCCACCATTGGGGTGCCAGAGCAGCGAACAGTTTTGACTGGGCTGAGTGGGAACTGTGCTTCCTCAGAGGTAGGGAGGCGAGCAGGCCAGAGGTGGATGAACGCAGTGCCCTTGTTTGGGTGTAGGGCCTGATCAGAGCCTGAAGGTACGGAGGTGCCGTTCCCCTCACAGCTCCGTAGGCAAGCACCATGGACTTGTAGCGGATGCGAGCTTCAACTGGAAGCCAGTGGAGAGAGCGGAGGAGCGGGGTGACGTGAGAGAACTTGGGAAGGTTGAACACCAGACGGGCTGCGGCGTTCTGGATGAGTTGTAGGGGTTTAATGGCACAGGCAGGGAGCCCAGCCAACAGCGAGTTGCAGTAATCCAGACGGGAGATGACAAGTGCCTGGACTAGGACCTGCGCCGCTTCCTGTGTGAGGCAGGGTCGTACTCTGCGAATGTTGTAGAGCATGAACCTGCAGGATCGGGTCACCGCCTTGATGTTAGTGGAGAACGACAGGGTGTTGTCCAGGGTCACGCCAAGGTTCTTAGCACTCTGGGAGGAGGACACAAGGGAGTTGTCAACCGTGATGGTGAGATCATGGAACGGGCAGTCCTTCCCCGGGAGGAAGAGCAGCTCCGTCTTGCCGAGGTTCAGCTTGAGGTGGTGAGCCGTCATCCACACTGATATGTCTGCCATACATGCAGAGATGCGATTCGCCACCTGGTTATCAGAAGGGGGAAAGGAGAAGATTAATTGTGTGTCGTCTGCGTAGCAATGATAGGAGAGACCATGTGAGGATATGACCGAGCCAAGTGACTTGGTGTATAGTGAGAATAGGAGAGGGCCTAGAACAGAGCCCTGGGGGACACCAGTGGTGAGAGCACATGGCGCGGAGACAGATTCTCGCCACGCCACCTGGTAGGAGCGACCTGTCAGGTAGGAGGCAATCCAAGCGTGGGCCGCGCCGGAGATGCCCAGCTCGGAGAGGGTGGAGAGGAGGATCTGATGGTTCACAGTATCAAAGGCAGCAGATAGGTCTAGAAGGATGAGAGCAGAGGAGAGAGAGTTAGCTTTAGCAGTGCGGAGAGCCTCCGTGACACAGAGAAGAGCAGTCTCAGTTGAATGCCCAGTCTTGAAACCTGACTGATTAGGATCAAGAAGGTCATTCTGAGAGAGATAGCAGGAGAGCTGGCCAAGGACGGCACGTTCAAGAGTTTTGGAGAGAAAAGAAAGAAGGGATACTGGTCTGTAGTTGTTGATATTGGAGGGATCGAGTGTAGGTTTTTTCAGAAGGGGTGCAACTCTCGCTCTCTTGAAGACGGAAGGGATGTAGCCAGCGGTCAAGGATGAGTTGATGAGCGAGGTGAGGTAGGGGAGAAGGTCTCCGGAAATGGTCTGGAGAAGAGAGGAGGGGATAGGGTCAAGTGGGCAGGTTGTTGGG
This sequence comes from Salmo trutta, assembly GCF_901001165.1. Lineage (NCBI taxonomy): Eukaryota > Metazoa > Chordata > Actinopteri > Salmoniformes > Salmonidae > Salmo > Salmo trutta. The sequence continues at coordinate 44,654,041 of NC_042976.1, forward strand.
CGGCCGGCCGTCACGAGACGCGAGATTTCATCTGGAGAGAGAGGGGAGAAAGAGGTCAAAGCACAGGGTAGGGCAGTGTGAGCAGGACCAGCGGTGTCGTTTGGCTTGGCAAACGAGGATCGGATGTCATCAGCCTTCTTTTCAAAATGGTTGACGAAGTCATCCGCAGAGAGAGAGGAGGGGGGGGGAGGATTCAGGAGGGAGGAGAAGGTAGCAAAGAGCTTCCTAGGGTTAGAGACAGATGCTTGGAATTTAGAGTGGTAGAAAGTGGCTTTAGCAGCAGAGACAGAAGAGGAAAATGTAGAGAGGAGGGCGTGAAAGGATGCCAGGTCCGCAGGGAGGCGAGTTTTCCTCCATTTCCGCTCGGCTGCCCGGAGCCCTGTTCTGTGAGCTCGCAGTGAGTCGTCGAGCCACGGCGCAGGAGTGGAGGACCGAGCCGGCCTGGAGGATAGGGGACAGAGAAAATCAAAGGATGCAGAAAGGGAGGAGAGGAGGGTTGAGGAGGCAGAATCAGGAGATAGGTTGGAGAAGGTTTGAGCAGAGGGAAGAGATGATAGGATGGAAGAGGAGAGAGTAGCGGGAGAGAGAGAGCGAAGGTTGGGACGGCGCAATACCATCCGAGTAGGGGCAGAGTGAGAAGTGTTGGATGAGAGCGAGAGGGAAAAGGATACAAGGTAGTGGTCGGAGACTTGGAGGGGAGTTGCAATGAGATTAGTGGAAGAACAGCATCTCGTAAAGATGAGGTCAAGCGTATTGCCTGCCTTGTGAGTAGGGGGGAAGGTGAGAGGGTGAGGTCAAAAGAGGAGAGGAGTGGAAAGAAGGAGGCAGAGAGGAATGAGTCAAAGGTAGACGTGGGGAGGTTAAAGTCACCCAGAACTGTGAGAGGTGAGCCATCCTCAGGGAAGGAACTTATCAAGGCATCAAGCTCATTGATGAACTCTCCAAGGGAACCTGGAGGGCGATAAATGATAAGGATGTTAAGTTTGAAAGGGCTGGTAACTGTGACAGCATGGAATTCAAATGAGGAGATAGACAGATGGGTCAGGGGAGAAAGAGAGAATGTCCACTTGGGAGAGATGAGGATTCCAGTGCCACCACCCCGCTGGCTCGATGCTCTAGGGGTATGCGAGAACACGTAGGCAGACGAGGAGAGAGCAGTAGGAGTAGCAGTGTTATCTGTGGTAATCCATGTTTCCGTCAGCGCCAGGAAGTCTAGGGACTGGAGGGTAGCATAGGCTGAGATGAACTCAGCCTTGTTGGCCGCAGACCGGCAGTTCCAGAGGCTGCCGGAGACCTGGAACTCCACGTGGGTCGTGCGCGCTGGGACCACCAGGTTAGAGTGGCAGCGGCCACGCGGTGTGAAGCGTTTGTATGGCCTGTGCAGAGGGGAGAGAACAGGGATAGACAGACACATAGTTGACAAGCTACAGAAGAGGCTTCGCTAATGCAAAGGAGATTGGAATGACAAGAGGACTACACGTCTCGAATGTTCAGAAAGTTAAGCTTACGTTGCGAAAATCTTATTGACTAAAATGACAAATGCTAGCTAACTAACACAACACTACACTAATCAAGTCGTTCCGTTGTAATGTAATAGTTTCTACAGTGCTGCTAGTCGGTAGAGGTTGGCTATTATACAAAAGCAACTTTGTAGCTAGCTAACATAACATAACACTAATCAAGACGTTCCTTTGTAATGTATTTAGTTTCTACAATGCTGCTCGTCGGAATAGTTGGCTAGGTATGGAACGATGGCGTCGCGGGGAACGGAAATAGCTGGCTAGCTAACTTAGCTAACCTCGATAATTACTAAACTACACAGTTATCAAGCTATGACAAAGACAGCTATGTAGCTAGCTAGCTAACACTGCACTAGTCAAATCGTTCCGTTGTAAAGAGCTGCCCTGCAATATAAAAAACACTCACAAAATGTGAGTTTGCTATTCACATGAAGCATTGCCTGATGTGAACCATGCCTCGAACAAAAGAGATCTCAGAAGACCTAAGATTAAGAATTGTTGACTTGCATAAGGCTGGAAAGGGTTACAAAAGTATCTCTAAAAGCCTTGATGTTCATCAGTCCATGGTAAGACAAATTGTCTATAAATGGAGAAAGTTCAGCACTGTTGCTCTCCCTAGGAGTGGCCGTCCTGCAAAGATGACTGCAAGAGCACAGCACAGAATTCTCAATGAAGTTAAGAAGAATCCTAGAGTGTCAGCTAAAGACTTACAGAAATCTCTGGAACTTGCTAACATCTCTGTTGACGAGTCTACAATACGTAAAACACTAAACAAGAATGGGGTTCATGGGAGGACACCACGGAAGAAGCCACTACTGTCCAAAAAAGAAAACATTGCTGCGTGTCTGAAGTTCGCAAAAGAGCACCTGGATGTTCCACAGCACCACTGGCAAAATATTCTGTGGACAGATTAAAGTTGAGTTGAGTTGTTTGGAAGGAACACACAACAGTATGTGTGGAGAAAAAAAGGCACAGCACACCAACATCAAAACCTCATCCCAACTGTAAAATACGGTGGTGGAGCATCATGGTTTGGGGCTGCTTTGCTGCCTCAGGGCCTGGACAGCATGCTATCATCGATGGAAAAATGAATTCCCATGTTTATCAAGACATTTTGCAGGAGAATGTAAAGCTATCTGTTCGCCAATTGAAGCTCAACAGAAGTTGGATGATGCAACAGGACAATGACTCAAAACACAGAAGTAAATCAACAGAATGGCTTCAACAGAAGGAAATGCGCCTTCTGGAGTGGCCCAGTCAGAGTCCTGACCTTAACCTGATTAAGATGCTGTGGCATGAACTCGAGAGCGGTTCACACCAGACATCCCAAGAATATTGCATAACTGAAACAGTTTTGTAAAGAGGAATGGTACAAAATTCCTCCTGACCGTTGTACAGGTCTGATACGCAACTACAGAAAACGTTTGGTTGAGGTTATTGCTGCCAAAGGAGGGTCAACCAGTTATTAAATCCAAGGGTTCACATACTTTTCCCACCCTGCACTGTGAATGTTTACACGGTGTGTTCAATAACGTCATGAAAACATATAATTGTTTGTGTGTTATTAGTTTAAGCAGACTATTTGTCTATTGTTATGACTTAGATGAAGATCAGACAACATTTTATGACCAATTTATGCAGAAATCCAGGTAGTTCCAAAGGGTTCATGTACTTTTTCTTGCCAGTACCAGTCAAAAGTTTGGACACACCTACTCATTCAAGGGTTTTTCTTTATTTGTGCTATTTTCTACACTATAGAATAATAGTGAAGACATCAAAACTATGAAATAACACATCTTTTGACCCATTCCTCCTGACAGAGCTGGTGTAACTGAGTCAGATTTGTAGGCCTCCTTACTCGCACACGCTTTTTCAGTTCTGCACACAAATTTTCTATAGGGTTGATCAGGGCTTTGTGATGGCCACTCCAATACCTTGACTTTGTTGTCCTAAAGCCATTTTGCCACAACTTTGGAAGTATGCTTGGGGTCATTGTTCATTTGGAAGACCCATTTGCGACCAAGCTTTAACTTCCTGACTGATGTCTTGAGCTGTTGCTTCAATATATACAAATAATTTTCCTCCCTCATGATGCCATCTATTTTGTGAAGTGCACCAGTCTCTCCTGCAGCAAAGCACCCCCACAACATGATGCTCGTGCTTCACGGTTGGGATGGTGCTCTTCGGCTTGCAAGCCTCCCCATTTCTCCTCCAAACATAACGATGGTCATTATGGCCAAACAGTTTTATTTTTGTTTCATCAGACCAGAGGACATTTCTCCAAAAAGTACGATCTTTGTCCCCATGTGCAGTTGCAAACTGTAGTCTGGCTTTTTTATGGCGGTTTTGGAGCAGTGGCTTCTTCCTTGCTGAGCGGCCTTTCAGGTTATGTCGATATAGGACTCGTTTTACTATGAATATAGATACTTTTGTACTTGTTTCCTCCAGAATCTTCACAAGGTCCTTTGCTGTTGTTCAGGGCTTGATTTGCCCTTTTTGCACCAAAGTATGTTCATCTCTAGGAGACAGAACGTGTCTCCTTCCTGAGCGGTATGATGGCTGCATGGTCCCGTGGTGTTTATACTTGGGTACTATTGTTTGTACAGATGAATGTGGTACCGTCAGGCATTTGGAAATTGCTCCCAAGGATGAACCAGACTTGTGGAGGTCTCCAATTTTTTTCTGAGGTCTTGGCTGATTTCTTTTGATTTTCCCATGATGTCAAGTAAAGAGACACTGAGCTTGAAGGTAGGCCTTGAATTACATCCACAGGTACACCTCCAATTGGCTCAAATGATGTCAATTAGCCTATCAGAATGACATCATTTTCTGGAATTTTCCAAGCTGTTCAAAGGCACAGTTCTGACCTACTGGAATTGTGATACAGTGAATTATAAGTGAAATAATCTGTCTGTAAACCATTGTTGGAAAAATTACTTGTGTCATGCACAAAGTGGATGTCCTAACCGACTTGCCAAAACTATAGTTTGTTAACAAGAAATTTGTGGAGTGGTTGAAAAACGAGTTTTAATGTCTCCAACATAGGTGTATGTAAACGTCCGACTTCAACTGTACGTTTATTTCACTTAGAGACCGTGCCAATCATTCTCAAGCTTTTCCCCCATTTTTGACAACAATGTGTTCTGTTGCCATGGTAAAAATTGGCTTTGTGCTCCAATGTCTCAGCATATTGCTGGGGCTATTGTGTGAGTCATCGCCCACATCGGCTGTTTATTTTTATCTGTCAATATTGCTGTTCGCTTCAGCAAACGCACCGTCTACACCAGATGACTGAGAACAAAGACGATGAGAGAATCAGAGTTATTTTTGGTATCAGAGACAGCTCTCAAATGGACAAACAGAACCAACCATACAGTAAAAATGTTACAGCCTAGTTTTAAAAAAATCCCCTCAATCGACACACACAATACCCCTTAATGACAAAGTAAAAATGTTTTTTTTATTTAAAAAGATACATAAGTATTCAGACCCTTTACTCAGTACTATGTTGAAGCACCTTTGGCAGCGATTACAGCCTCGAGTCTTCTTCACTATGACGCTACAAGTTTAGCACACCTGTATTTGGGGAGTTTCTCCCATCCTTCTCTGCAGATCCTCTCAAACTCTGTCAGGTTGGATGGGGAGCGTTGCTGTACAGCTATTTTCAGGTCTCTCCAGAGATGTTAAATCTGGTTCAAGTCTGGGCTCTGGCTGGGCCACTCAAGGACATTCAGAGACTTGTCCCGAAGCCACTCCTGCGTTGCCTTGGCTGTGTGCTCAGGGTCGTTGTCCTGTTGGAAGGTGAACCTTCACCCCAGTCTGAGGTCCTGAGCACTCTGGAGCAGGTTTCATCAAGGATCACTATACTGAAATGTTTTGCTAACCTTCCCCATATCTGTGCCTCGACAGAATCCTATCTTGGAGCTCTACGGACAATTCCTTCAACCTCATGGCTTGGTTTTTGCTCTGACATGCACTGTCAACTGTGGGACCTTATATAGACAGGTGGTTGCCTTTCCAAATCATGTCCAATCAATTTACCACAGGTGGACTCCAATCAAGTTGTAGAAACATCTCAAGGACGACCAATGGAAACAGGATGCACCTGAGCTCAATTTCCAGTCTCATAGCAAAGGGTCTGAATACCTATGTTGATAAGGTATTTCTGTTTTTATTTTGAATAACTATGTAAACATTTCTAAAAACCTGTGGTATTGTTTGTAGATTGAGGAGGATTTTATTTCATTTAATACATTTTAGAATAAGACTGAAACGTTACAAATGTGGATAACGTCAAGGGGTCTGAATACTTTCCGAATGGACTGTAAATGTAAATCTGAGACACTTTATATTCAGGACAAAAATATAATTTCTTTGCCACATCTTTTGCATGATTCATTTGTTGCCTTATTACAAACAGGATGCATGTTCTGTAAAGGCTTCCTTCTTTTCACTCTGTCATTTATGTTAGTATTGTGGAGTAACTACAATGTTGTTGATCCATCCTCAGTTATCTCCTTTCCGGAAACTGAGTTAGGAAGGACGCCTATATCTTTGTTGTGACCGGGTGCATTGAAACACCATTCAAAGTAATTAATAACTGCACTATGCTCAAAGGGATATTCAATGTCTGCTTCTTTTTGTTTTACCAAAATGTGCCCTTCTTTGCGAACCATTGGAAAAACTATGTGGTTGAATCTGCGCTTGAAATCCACTGCTCGACTGAAGGACCTTGTAAATAATTGGTTTTATTGGGTTTTTGGGTTTAAAAAAAATAATATTTCACTTTTATTTAGCCAGGTAGGCAAGTTGAGAACAAGTTATCATTTACAACTGCGACCTGGCCAAGAATAAAGGAAAGCAGTTCGGCACATACAACAACACAGAGTTACACATGGAATAAACAAAACATACAGTCAATAATACAGTTGAAGAAAATCTATATACAGTGTGTGCAATAGAGGTAAGAAAAGGGAGGTAAGGCAATAAATAGGCCATGGTGGCGAAGTATTTACAATATACCAATTAGACACTAGAGTGATTGATGTGCAGAAGATGAATGTGCATTTAGAGATACAGGGGTGCAAAGGAGCATGCAAAGGAGCATGGGGTACAGAGATAGGGTCATTTAAAAATCATGTTAAACACTTTTATTGCAAACAGAGTCGATGCAATTTATTATGTGACTTGTTATGCCCATTTTTACTCCTGAACTTATTTAGACTTGCCATAACAAAAAATGTAATTCCACTTTGACTTTATGGGGTATTGTGTGTAGATCAGTGACTCAAAATCTCAATTTAATCCATTTTAAATTCAGGCTGTAACACAACAAAATGTGGAAAAAGTCAAGGCATATGCATACTTTCTGAAGGTACTGTATGTATGGCATGACCAAATCGGAGAGATACGTAGAAGAAAGTCCATGTAATGCTTTGTAGGTTACCAGTAAAACCTTAAAATCAGCCCTAGCCTTAACAAGAACCCAGTTCAGAGGCTATCACTGGAGTAATATGATCACATTTTGAGATTCTATCAGCCATATTTTGCACTAGCTGAAGTTTATTTAGTGCCTTATCTGGGTAGCTGGAGAGTAGAGCATTGCAGTAGTCTAATCTTGATGTGACAAAAGCATGGATTAGATTATCTGCAAACTTTTTTGATAAAGTTTCAGATTCTTGCAATGCTACAAAGATGGGGGAAAAAAATGCTCTTGAAATTATACAGTGGGGCAAAAAAGTATTTAGTCAGCCACCAATTGTGCAAGTTCTCCCACTTAAAAAGATGAGAGAAGCCTGTAATTTTCATCATAGGTACACGTCAACTATGACGTTAGCATTAGCATTAGCATTCTAGGATTTTTTATGAATTTATTTGCAAATTATGGTGGAAAATAAGTATTTGGTCACCTACAAACAAGCAAGATTTCTGGCTCTCACAGACCTGTAACTTCTTCTTTAAGAGGCTCCTCTGTCCTCCACTCGTTACCTGTATTAACGGCACCTGTTTGAACTTGTTATCAGTATAAAAGACACCTGTCCACAACCTCAAACAGTCACACTCCAAACTCCACTATGGCCAAGACCAAAGAGCTGTCAAAGGACACCAGAAACAAAATTGTAGACCTGCACCAGGCTGGGAAGACTGAATCTGCAATAGGTAAGCAGCTTGGTTTGAAGAAATCAACTGTGGGAGCAATTATTAGGAAATGGAAGACATACAAGACCACTGATAATCTCCCTCGATCTGGGGCTCCACGCAAGATCTCACCCCGTGGGGTCAAAATGATCACAAGAACGGTGAGCAAAAATCCCAGAACCACACGGGGGGACCTAGTGAATGACCTGCAGAGAGCTGGGACCAAAGTAACAAAGCCTACCATCAGTAACACGCTACGCCGCCAGGGACTCAAATCCTGCAGTGCCAGACGTGTCCCCCTGCTTAAGCCAGTACATGTCCAGGCCCATCTGAAGTTTGCTAGAGAGCATTTGGATGATCCAGAAGAGGATTGGGAGAATGTCATATGGTCAGATGAAACCAAAATAGAACTTTTTGGTAAAAACTCAACTCGTCGTGTTTGGAGGACAAAGAATGCTGAGTTGCATCCAAAGAACACCATACCTACTGTGAAGCATGGGGGTGGAAACATCATGCTTTGGGGCTGTTTTTCTGCAAAGGGACCAGGACGACTGATCCATGTAAAGGAAAGAATGAATGGGGCCATGTATCGTGAGATTTTGAGTGAAAACCTCCTTCCATCAGCAAGGGCATTGAAGATGAAACGTGGCTGGGTCTTTCAGCATGACAATGATCCCAAACACACCGCCCGGGCAACGAAGGAGTGGCTTCGTAAGAAGCATTTCAAGGTCCTGGAGTGGCCTAGCCAGTCTCCAGATCTCAACCCCATAGTAAATCTTTGGAGGGAGTTGAAAGTCCGTGTTGCCCAGCGACAGCCCCAAAACATCACTGCTCTAGAGGAGATCTGCATGGAGGAATGGGCCAAAATACCAGCAACAGTGTGTGAAAACCTTGTGAAGACTTACAGAAAACGTTTGACCTGTGTCATTGCCAACAAAGGGTATATAACAAAGTATTGAGATAAAATTTTGTTATTGACCAAATACTTATTTTCCACCATAATTTGCAAATAAATTCATAAAAAATCCTACAATGTGATTTTCTGGATTTTTTTCCCTCATTTTGTCTGTCATAGTTGAAGTGTAACAATGATGCAAATTGCAGGCCTCTCTCATCTTTTTAAGTGGGAGAACTTGCACAATTGGTGGCTGACTAAATACTTTTTTGCCCCACTGTATGTTTGATATTTTTGTCAAAAGACAGATCAGGGTCCAGAGTCCTTCACTTTTATTTGAGAAGACTATACAACCATAAATATTAATTGTCAGATCCGCAGCAGATCTCTTTGTTTCTTGGGACCTAGAACTAGCATCTCTATTTTGTCAGAGTTTAAAAGTAAACGTTTTACGCCATACACTTCCTTTTGTCTGAGGAAATTTTGGATCTTCACCATTTTTCAAAGAAATTGAACAGCTGTGTGTTGTCTGCATAGCAGTGAAAGTTGATATTGTGTTTCTAAGAGGTAGCATATATAGTGAAAACGATAGTGGTCCTAGAATGGAACCTAGAGGAACACCATAACCAGTGTTGTACTACCACATATTGAGGGTCTCGGTCTTGTCTCGGTGTCGGATAGATTTTTACTAGGTCTTGGCTCAGTCTCGGACAATGAGGACTCATCATTTCCTCTCGAGACCAGCCAAGACCATCAAAGTACTTGAGTACTCGAGGACTGGAGTTGGGAAACATTGCTTCAGATGGACCTGGGACAGGGTACAGTATGTACAACAAAAGTTTGATTTGTCACCTGCACAAGTACCGTGAAATGCCTAACTTGCAAGCCCTGCCCAACAGTGCAGTATTTCATATCAAATAGTATAATAAACATAAAAAAACAAGAAATAAGAAATAAGAGAGGAAGCTTGTCACAACATCGACGGAAGGTGGCGCCCCTCCTCGCCCGGGCGGCGCTCGGCGGTCGTCGTCGCCGGCCTACTAGCTGCCACCGATCCTTTGTTTATTTTCTGTTGGGCAGGTCTAGTTTAGGTTTGCACCTGTTTAGTATTAGTTCATTAGTGGGGGGGGGGGGGGGGGTTATTTAGTCTTTCTGTGTAGGTTTGTTTTTGTGCGTGATTATTTTCGTCAGGTCTGGGGTACAGGTGTTTTTCCCTCTGCCTGTGGGTTTTGTGGCAGCGTGTTTTGGGCTGCGTCCCTACGCTGTGTTCGGGCTGTTTATGGGTATTTGTGTGACTTTGCCCTGCCCTACCTGTTTTTGTCAAGTGTGGATTATTTATTAAAACGTGTGTTCACGGACTTGTGTCTCCTGCGTCTGACTTCAACCCTCCTGCTTCCTTGAGCACTCTGACAAAGCTACAGTGCATTCTGAAAGTATTCAAACCCCTTGACTTTTTTCATTTTGTTACGTTACAGCCTTGTTCTAAAATTGATTAAATAAAACATGATCCTTATTTCGAATTTATTAGAAATAAAAAACAGAAATACCTTATTTACATAACTATTCCAAATCAAATAAAATTGTATTTGTCACACAAGCCGAATACAACAGGTGTAGCCCTTACAGTGAAATGCTTACTTATAAGCCCTTAACCAACAATGCAGTTTCAAGAAAAATACCTTTAAAAAAGTAAGAGATAAGAATAACAAATAATAGCCCTTATGCACATTCCATGACCGAGCGTTCTAAGCGCACTTCCTATTGGTGTAATATTAATGATGTACATCGAATTGTTAAATCAGCCTCCGAGACTCCAGCTAGCAAGAACGAAAAAGGGTTCAAGATGTATATAGGAGCTACATAGACAACTATGAAGGTGAGTACCAAGACAGTGACAGATATAACGTTAGCTAGCTAGTTACTTCATAAAATTATGTAACGTTGACAGAATCTACCTGAGAATGTGTGTATTTTCGTTAGCTTGCTTAAATTATGCTTGCTAGCTAAAAATAATTGTTATGCATGTCTTCTACACAGTATCTAACAAAGATACATTGACAGGGGAGATCACCGTGAGGGCTGCCTGTTACAGGTCCATGAGGAAGAGTGAAAAGCCGCACAGCATGAGAGCAGGGAAAGGTTATAAATAGCTACTAGGGACCTTGTTAAACATCTTCTGTGGGACACTGTCATCATGGTCAAAATGTGTTGGAGACAGTGTCAACATTTAATCTTGTCAATAGATAGCTATTAATGATGGGTCCCAATTTAGAATTGCCCACTTAACAGGTTATTTGGCAAAGATTTGTCGATGTGGTGTTTGGTAATTTTGACTGGGAGGAAATATATAATTATATATTTTAATTCATTTTATTTGAACTTTCGGGCTTGTGCTGTTTCTGGAAAAGCTACATGAGTCTTTGTTATAGCAATCTCTCCAACCTGTTAAGGTTTTAAAATGTTTTGCAGAAGTACTCTCTGCCAAGCACTCAATGGATACATGTCTGACATGGACTTTCTCCGCGTCTCAGAAACGTATGCCAACTTTCCTCCACTTACTGCCCCTCTTGTGACAACAATGGAAATGTCAGCTGACGTGCCCCTGGTTGAGTCTGCCTTTGGGCCAGTGCAAGCTGGCAGTGTTCTGTCCTATCAGCTTCCACAGCCAAAGACCCGTGAAATTGTGAAGATTGCCAATGCCCCTTCTCCACCAATACTTCCATTAGATGGCTACAGGCTTCAGTCTTCCCAGTGTGCTTACGTCCTTAGCCATCAGGAGCAGTTCCACCTCAAGGCATTAGAGACAACCTACGAAATATCACACAAAGTCGAGGTTGCTTACAAGGGAGCAGAGCAGCAGCCCGGAATGGCATCAGCTCAGGAAAATGAGAATAACATCCTCTCGTTTCCGAGAGGTTTGCCATGTACTGGGAGAGACCTCAGCTGGCCGCCTAACTGAGCGGATGTTCAAGGGATCTGGTATGCAGACCATGGAGATGAAGAATGGGCTAGCCATGGAGCTAGTGGCTGTACAGGAGTACTGCACACTGAAGAATGTTAACTTCTTTCCATGTTGCTTCGTAGTGCACCGAGATGCCTCGTGGTTAGGATCCTCTCCAGATGGCATCATATTTGATCGCAGTGTGAGACCACACTGTGGACTCTTAGAGGTCATGTGCCCTAATGTACCAAGTTATGTTGACCGCCCTTACCTGAAGATACAGAATGGAGAGCTGACGTTGAAGAGATCTCATGCTTACTACTGGCATGTGCAAGGTCAAATCCTTCTCACAGGTTGTAGCTGGTGTGACTTTGTCATCTGTGCACAGGAGGACATCCTAGTTGAAAGGATATATAAAGATCTACAGGTTTCAAAAACTATAAGAGAGAAGGTTGACCACTTTTTTATTTTTACCACTACTTGCAAAAGTGTCTATCTCGCACCTGAATGGATCCCCTGCATGGGTGCCAAGTTTAGTGGTATCATGAAAAATAAGTATTGATGTTCTTGTGAAAACTACAGTAGAATAGATTTGATTAAAAAAAATATTTCAGCAAATGTTCAACAGTTAATCAATTTCACATCTCTAACATTGTATTCAATCTTGCATTCTGGCTATTCTGTGTTTACGTGAATTCTTTCCCCCACCCTTAAACTCCTTGCCTAATTAAAGCCAATACAAGCTCCACACAAACTGATATTCACTACAACACAAATTATTGATACATGTCCTTGTCACTCATAGATCCAGCATACAACGACGACACAAAAGTGACAGCTCCATGTGGTGACAGGTACAGTGTGACTTGTAGGAAGAAAACACCAAATTCTGCAGTAGTAGTGAAGATTGTGTCTGTTCAGTGCAGTCGATCACTACCTGGGTGTCTGAATAGTCCTTGAACTCAGGTGGCAGGTGGGCTTTGACGGTTTCCTTGGGGATTCATATCTGTGCTGATCCAAGCAGGCAGTAGAGGAAGTTGGCCCAAGAGATGATAATCCAGCTCACTGTTGATTGGTGGATGCTGAACCAATGGGCCAAATCCTTCTGCTTCAGACCCAGCGACAGATGAGTCATAAACAAGAAGAACTTGTCAATTGATGGCAGTGTCTGAACATAAAGAAAACCATTTTAGTACAATATAGTCCTTACATTCGGTCCATAACACAAAAAGTAAATCATGTTTAACAATTACAGTAAGATCAAATAATATTCTCTTAAGTACTGTATTTAATGAAGTTGTCCCTCACTGGTTTTCTTCGAGTAACACTTGTATCTAAAGACGGACCCAGAGTATTTGAATACCAAAAAAACGTATTACTATTATTGCCCATCTTCTCTAAGCATCAAGTAGTACTAGACATGACCTAGCTGCTATTGTAGCCTGTTTTCTTGTTACTGCAATTCGTACTGTAATTCACAGCAGCTATCATCACAGCAGTGAATTTGTTTTAAATGTTCCGTTATTTAAACTGGGAAGTGGACTAAGAACCAAATGTTATTTGCAGCAACGACCTGGGAGCATTTATGGGGGTTAACTGAAAACTAATGTGATATACTAGCCTAGTTTTAAAAAACAAGGAACATGTTCTTGAAGGTAAGGTAGACTTTGGGATAATAATTAATAGTAAATAATAAACAATAGTAATGCTGGATAATAATAAATCATTACTGTACCTTGTGTAAAAACATATATCCTTGTCAGAACCAGCAAATCGCTGTAGACCAAAACCGTGTTGTGCGGTCAGTTTCTCCAGCTTGGCTCGAAGCTCCTGAATTTCTCTTACGTGGTCATGGTTTGCCATTAGGGCCATGTCCAGGGCTGCGTGTTCAGCGACTGCACAGTTATCATGTTTGTGGACCGGATCAGAAACGGCACAGTCCATAGGCAGCGCACCTTGTTCTTCATCCTCCTCAGTTGGGGCAGCGGCCATGTTGACCTGTTTAAAGGTCTTACTCACATCTGCTGTGGAGAGCGTGATCACACAGTCTAGAACAGCTGATGCTCTCATGCATGTTTCAGTGTTGCTTGCCTCGAAGCGAGCATAGCAGTTATTTAGCTCGTCTAGTAGGCTTGTGTCACTGGGCAGCTCTCGGCTGTGCTTCCCTTTGTAATCTGTAATAGTTTGCAAGCCCTGCCATATCCAATGAGCGTTGGAGCCAGTTAAGTACGATTCAATCTTATTCCTGTATTGACGCTTTGCCTGTTTGATGGTTCATAGCAGGATTTCTTATAAGCTTCTGGGTTAGAGTCCCGCTCCTTGAAAGTGGCAGCTCTACCCTTTACCTCAGTGCGGGTGTTACCTGTAATCCATGACTTTTGGTTGGGGTATGCACGTACAGTCACTTTTTTGTCGACGTCCTCGATGCACTTATTGATAAAGCCAGTGACTGATGTGGAGTACTCCTCAATGTGGAAAAATCCCGGAACATATTTCAGTCTCTGCTAGCAAAACAGTCCTGTAGTTTAGCATCTGCTTCATCTGACCACTTTTTTATAGACCAAGTCACTAGTGCTTCCTGCTTTAATTTTTGCTTGTAAGCAGGAATCAGGAGGATTGAGTTATGGTCAGATTTGCCAAATGGAGGGCGGGGGAGAGCTTTGTACGCGTCTCTGTGTGTGGAGTAAAGGTGGTCTAGAATTTTTCCCTCTCTGGTTGCACATCCCTGTATTAAAGTCCCCGGCCACTAGGAGCGCTGCCTCTGGATGAGCGTTTTCCTGTTTGCTTATGGCGGAATACAGCTCATTGAGAGCGGTTTTAGTGCCAGCCTCGGTCTGTGGTGGTATGTAGACAGCTACGAAAAATACAGATAAAAACTCTCTAGGTAGATAGTGTGGTCTACAGTACAGCTTATCATGAGATACTCTACCTCAGGCAGGCAAAACCTTGAGACTTCCTTAGATATCTTGCACCAGCTGTTGTTTACATAAATACACTGGCCCCCGCCGTGTCTTACCAGAGGCTGTTTTTTTGTCCTGCCGATAGAGTGTATTTTCTTAATGTCGTCATTTAGCCACGACTCGGTGAAATATAAGATATTACAGTTTTTAAATGTCCCGTTGGTAGGATATACGTGCTTTCAGTTTATCCCATTTAATTTCCAGCGATTGAACATTAGCTAGCAGAACGGAAGGCAAGGGCAGATTAGCCACTCATCGCCTGATCCTCACAAGGCATCCCAACCTCTTTCCGCGAAACCTACGTTTCCTTTTCCAACGAATCATGCCTGATCGGGCGTCCGTAGTATATCCCTTGCGTCCGACTCATTGAAGAAGAACTCCTCGTCCAATTTGAGCTGAGTAATCCCAGTTCTGATGTCCAAAAGTTATTTTTGGTCATAAGAGATGGTGGCAGCAACATTATGTACAAAACAAGTTACGAACAACGCAAAAAGACAAACAAAATAGCATGGTTGGTTAACAGCCAATAAGACGGCAGCTTTACCCTCCAGCGCCATCTTTAGCCGATTCAGACCATTTGCTATGAGACTCGAAATTGAGCTCAGGTGCATCCTGTTTCCATTGATCATCTTTGAGATGTTTCTACAGCTTGATTGGAGTCCACCTGTGGTAAATTCAATTGATTTGACATGATTTGGAAAGGCATACAACTGTGGGTCCAAATCAGGACACACAGTTGACAGTGCATGTCAGAGAAATAACCAAGCCATGAGGTCAAAGAAATTGTCCGTAGAGCTCTGAGACAGGATTGTGTCGAGGCACAGATCTGGGGAAGGGTACCAAAAGATTTCTGCAGCATTGAAGGTCCCTAAGAACACAGTGGCCTACATCATTCTTTAATGAGCTCTGTTCTTCTATGCAGCTCTCTACCACTCAGGCCTTTATGGTAGAGTGGCCAGACGGAAGCCACTCCTTAGTAAAAGGCAGACGACAGCCTGCTTGGAGTTTTCCAAAAGGCACCTAAAGACTCTCAGACCATGAGAAAAAAAAATTCTCTGGTCTGATGAAACCAAGATTGAACTCTTTGGCCTGAATGCCAAGCGTCACGTCTGTAGGAAACCTGACACCATCCCTACAGTGAAGCATGGTGGCGACAGTATCGTGCTGTGGGGATGTCTTTCAGTGGCAGGGACTGGGAGACTCGTCAGGATCGAGGGAAAGATGAACGGAGCAAAGTACAGAGAGATCCTTGATGAAAACCTGCTCCAGAGCGCTCAGGACCTCAGACTGGGGCAAAGGTTCACCTTCTAACAAGACAATGACCCGAAACACACTGCCAAGACAACGCAGGAGTGGCTTCAGAACAAGTATCTGAATGTCCTTGTCATGTTTCCTCCTGGCACCAGAGGGTGGCAGAGACCGCCCTCAAGACTTTTATTGGACTCAGGTGTGTCTTGTTATTTAATGATTGTGTCCCTGTTAAAAGAGGTGTGTTTTCTGTGGTCCTTTGCAGAAGCTTCAAGTGTACTCTGATCCTGCGGCTACCATTTCTCAGTAAAGTATTATGTTTATCCTTAACCACTGATTCCTCATCTGGTCTCTTCCCTGCACCTGGGTCCAACCTTACCACATCACAGTCCTTGAGTGGGCTAGCCAGAGCCCGTACCTGAACCCAATTGAACATCTCTGGAGAGACCTGAAAATAGCTGTGTAGCAACGCTCCCCATCTAACCTGACAAAGCCTGAGAGGATCTGCAGAGAAGAATGGAAGAAACTCCACAAATGCAGGTGTGCCAAGCTTGGAGCGTCATACCCAAGAAGACTCGAGGCTGTAATCGCTGCCAAAGGTGCTTCTACAAAGTACTGAGTAAATGGTCTGAATACTTATGTAAATATGATATTTAAGTTTTTATT
The DNA here is from genome assembly GCF_901001165.1 of Salmo trutta. NCBI lineage: Eukaryota > Metazoa > Chordata > Actinopteri > Salmoniformes > Salmonidae > Salmo > Salmo trutta. The sequence continues at coordinate 44,670,409 of NC_042976.1, forward strand.
TTGTAATGAGCAAACTTAAAAAAAAAACCGATTTAATCCATTTTAGAATAAGGCTGTAACGTAACAAAATGTGGAAAAAGTCAAGTAGTCTGAATACTTTCCGAGTGCCCTGTATATACAGGGTCAGTGCCAGCACCAAATGTACAATGTGCAGGGATACTGGAGTATTTGAGGTAGATATGTACATGTAAGCAGGGATTAGGAAAAAGTGACTGGTAGCAGGATAAATAATAAACTGTATAGCAGCAGCATAAGTGGTTGGTGAGTGTTAATTTGGTGGGTGTGAGTGGGTGGGTGTGCAAGAGTGTCAGTGTACAGTAGCTACTTTATTGAGGAAAAATGTACTTACTGTGATATGTGATTGTCCCACCTAGCTACATTAAGGTGAATTAACTAACTGTAAGTTGCTCTGGATAAGAGCGTCTGCTAAATTACTAAAATGTCAAATGTGATATACATGTAAACAGGGCTGAAAGTGACTGGTAGCAGGAAAATATAAATATGGTAATATATTAGTTGTTAGCCATTTAACAGTCTTATGGCCAGGGGATGTCTTGGGTGGCTGGAGTCTTTGGCAATTTTGGGGGGCCTTTTTCAGACACTGCCTGGCATGTACATCCTGGATGGCTGGGAGCTCACCCCCAGTGATACGCTGGGCTGTCCTCACCACCCGCAGTAGTGCCTTCCGGTCGAGGGCGGTGCAATCATAACAGACAGTGGTACAACCGGTCAGGATGCTCTTGATGTGCAGCTGTAAAGTTCTTAAGGATCTGAGGGGCCAAATCATTTCAGCCTCCTTCTTCACAACTGTGCTGGTGTGAGAGTGCCATGTTAAATCCTCAGTGATGTGGACACTGAGGAACTTGAAGCTTTTGACCCTCCACTGCAGCCCAATCAATGTGGATGGGGGTGTGCACCCACCCCCATTTCCTGTAGTCCAAGATCAGCTCCTTGATCTAACTGCCGTTGAGGGTGAGATTGTGCTCCTGGCACCACACTGCCAGGTCTCTGACCTCCTTCCTGTAGGCTGTCTCATCGCCGTTGCTGATCAGGCCTACCACCGTCGTGTCGTCAGCAAACTTGATGATGGAGTTGTGAGTGGCCACATAGTCATGGGTGAAAAGGGAGTACAGCACACACCCCTGGGAGGGCCCATGTTGAGGGTCAGCGTGACAGAGTTGTTGTTGCCTACTCTTACCACCTGGGGTCGGCCAGTCAGGAAGTCCAGGATCCAGCTGCAGAGGAAGGTGTTCAGTCACAGGATCCCGCCACAATTAGATTGCCTCATTTCTCTCTCCATCTTTAATCCTCTATCCATCTATCAATTCCCTCTCTCCATCACTATCTTTTTCCTTTTCTATCCCTTCCCTCTAACAGTCTCTTTCTCTATCTATCCCTTCTGTTTCCCTACATCTATCTTACTTAATCTCTAAAGTTCTCACGTTCTCACGCTCCTTTTTCATCTACACTCTTAGAAAAAAATTTGCTATCTAGAACCTAAAAGGGTTCTTCGGCTGTACCCTTTGAAGAACCCTTTTGAGTTCCATGTAGAACCCTTTGCACAGAGGGTTCTACATGGAACTCAAAATAGTTCTACCTGGAACCCAAAATAGTTCTACCTGGAAACAAAAAGGGTTCTATCTGAAATCAAAAAGGGTTCTCTGACCTATGGGGACATCTGAAGAACTCTTTTGGAACCCTTTTTTCTAACTGTATCCCCCCAACTGTGCAATCACCCCCTCTTGCTTTCTCCCTTTCCCTCCCTTGGCATCTGTCTCCATCCCTCTATAGCAGTCATGAGTTCATTCGCTGGACTAGCTGACGTAGGGATCGGCGAGAAGAGAAAGATTTGCCAAAACCCTTCTCTGGGCAGAATCTGGTTTGCTTTCCCTTCATGCATGTCTCTTCACAGTCAATTTTGAGTCTCATAGCAAAGGGTCTGAATACTTACAGTATGTAAATAAGGTACTTCAGTTTTTTGTTTTAAATAAATTAGCAACAATTCTGAACCTGTTTTTGCTTTGTCGTTATGGGGTATTGTGTGTAGATTGATGAGGGCAAAAAATATTTAATCCATTTTAGAATATGGCTCTAACATAACAAAATGTGGAAAAAGTGAAGGGGTCTGACTACTTTCCGAATGCACTGTAAAAAAACACTTGGTCAGGCCAAATATACAAACTCCTTTCATGACACAGTAATGTGGGGTGTAACGGTTAGGGGTCAATGTGGAATTAAATTATTCAATATTAGAATGTGGCATGGAGAAAATCTAGGGAGAACCTTGCTTGCTAAACTATTAAATTAACCTCCACTGTCCTCCAAGATGTTGTATTTGGAGGAGACTTTCGGATAATGTCCCTAGGGGTTTCACTGGCTGCTCAGGACGTTCAAATGTCCCTAGTCTGGAAAAGCCATCTGTGATGTGGGAGGAAAGTGAACAGGGCGTTCTTTAGTGTCACGTTATTCAGATTTATACTGCTCGTGTCTTTTGTCCAGCACTCCATAAGCGCCACCTCGACTGATTGTTTTTCCATGTTTAGCCGACGTTTGCCAAATGTTACCTTGGAGAGAGTTCACGCTGCATTAGGAAGCCTAATATTGGGCTTTCCACACTGAACGTTACAGCTTATGGGTGATTTCACACCACACAGCCAATTTAGCATTTTCAATGTCCCTGTGACTGAGACGTGCTTGATTTCCTTTAAAGACATTGGTTTTTGGCTTGGGACAATCCCTCTAGTCCGGTACAATTTTGAAATTTGGTTGTGCATCAGCAGTTTCTCTTTTTATGTCAGTCACTGACAGTCACTGATTTAGCCCATATCAGCTAACATTGTTTTGATTGGTATGTTAGCTGGCTAGACTAACTAAACTTGTAGTAATCATGGACCAATTACCGACTGAGGGGCCCAATTGATTTTGTCACTCTCACTCAGATATCATATTCAAAACGGCAAAGGTTTCTCTCCACCCTATGGCAAAATGACTAGAATTACAGGGTATTAGCTGTAAAACTGCAAATGCTTCTATCCACCCCATGGCAAAAGGACCAGAATTGCATGAAATGTCTTATAAAATTACTAAATCATATCTCCACCCCTTGGCAATAAAGTGTAGAATTACAACAAACTTGCTTTAAAACGGCAACATTTTCCCTACACCTCATTGAATTCCCATGTGTGTTTGGGTACGTAAAGTGCAAACATGATGCATCATCAAATAAAATAAAATTGTATTTGTCACATGTATTTGTCACAACAAGTGTACACTAAAAGTGAAATGCTTACTTAAGGGTCCTTTTCCAACAATGCAGTTAAATAAAAAGATTCAAAATAGCAAATGAAAATAGAAAGAGTGACACAAGGAATAAATACACAATGAATAACAAGTACAAATAACTATATGCACTCACAGTTGTGTCAAGTTGGCTGGATGTCCTCTGGGAAGTGGTACCGTAAAAATCTTTTTTCTCCCCAATTTCATGATCTCCAATTTGTGGTTACAGTTTTGTCCTATCGCGGCAACTTCCATATGGACTCGGGAGAGGCGAAGGCCGAGAGCCATGCTTCCTCCGAAACACGACCCTGCCAAGCCGCACTGCTTCTTGACACACTGCTCGCTTAACCCGGAAGCCAGACGCCCTAGTGTGTCAGAGGAAACACCGTACAACTAGTGACCGAAGTCAGCGTGCATGCGCCCGGCCCGCCACAAGGAGTTGCTAGAGCGCGATGGGACAAGGACATCCCGGCCAGCCAAACCCTTCCCTAACCCGGACGATGCTGGGCAAATTGTACGCCGCCTAATGGCTGCGACACAGCCGAACCTGGGTCTGTAGTGATCATACCCCGTTCAAAAGCACTTCAATCTTTTGTCTTGCCCATTCAACCTCTGAATGGCACACATACACAATCTCAATTGTCTCAAGGCTTAAAAATCCTTCTTTAACCTGACTCCTCCTCTTCATCTACACTGATTAAAGTGGATTTAACAGGCGACATCAATAAGGGATCGTAGCATTCACCTGGATTTCCCTGGTCAGTCTATGTCATGGAAGGAGCAGGTGTTCCTAATGTTTTGTACACTCAGTGTACTGTCTATGTAAAGCAGTGTATGCAAACAGAGCTGAGAAAATGCATGAAGGTGTTACGCCACAGCATGTGGGTGCGTGTGCTAACAGCAGTACCGAATATATATATATATATATATATATATATATATACACATACATACATATATATATATATATATATATATATATATATATATATATATATATATATATATATATATACACATACATACATATATATATATATTCAGATTTATTCAGATTTATATATATATGTGTGTGTATGTGAAGGCCCCATTTTATTTTCGTTCTTTGGTATCACCTAATTTGAATAATAGTCACTTACATCTAAGTGGAGGGGTAGGGATTGTATCAGAGCAGAGGATGGTGTGTGTGGGTGTCTGAGGTGTGATAGGGAATGGAGACAGGCTGTGAGGTGATGATTGGACACCAGTGAGGGATCGTTCTGGCAGCTACTCTCAACTACTATATCTCTGCCCTCATCGGCTCCCAGCAGGGAGAGAGAAGCAGGTTAAGGTTGCATTCCGCAAGCCTGGCTGGATCTGACAGGGCTGCAAGATATTTTCCGATGAGGTAATGGTAGCCAAGCTCACCTGGAGATGAGAGAGCCACGTTAAACTAGGTCAGACTGTCAGAAAAGTTTTCAAATTGATTCTCTTGGAGTGTGTGTGCGTATCTGCGTATGCGTCTGTGTGTGTTCTCTGCAAATCAATACAGTGCCTTCAGAAGGTATTCATACCCTTTGACTTCTTCCACATTTTGTTGTGTTACAGCCTGAATTCAAAATGGATTCAATAGATGTTTTTTCAAATCCATATACACAATACCATAATGACAATGTGAAAACATATTTTTGTAAAATGTATTAAAAAAATGTATTAAAAGTAAAACACAGAAATGTCTCATTTACATTAAAATATTTGCACATTATTCTTAAAAACATTCTTCAAGTTCTGTTAAATTGGTTGTTGATCCTTGCTAGACAGCCATTTTCAAGTCTTGCCATAGATTTTCAAGCCGATTTAAGTCCAAACTTTAACTAGGCCTCTCAGGAACATTCAATTTCCATCCACAGGTTTCTCTTATCACAAACATTAAACTCGGTAACTGTTTTAAAGTCACAATTGACCTCATCCCCAGGAGCTTTGGTCCAGTTGATGTACCAGCGAGCACACCTGGCATCTGCCGTCCGCTCGGGATGTGAACCCGCGAACCTTTGCTTTGATAGTCCACGGAGCGTGCCACTCAGTGCCATTGTCATATATCCTAAGCATCAGGTGCCTGCCTGGCACGGGGAAAGACTAAATAAAACCAAGCACTGCTTCATTCACTTTCATCCCCTTGTCTCTAGTTGGAGGTCCCCGGGGTGCTTGTTGCAGCCAGCCGAGAAGATAGGAGTTTATCAGAGGGAATTTAATTGGATCAATTTAATTACAGTCCCACTACGCTGGGTGCCACCTGGTTAGTTGGCGCATGTATGGACAGGTGCCCAAGTGAATTTTACTTTTCACCTCCTAGAGAAAGGAGGTGTTTTTCTTTCTCTTCTCTGACCGGTTTCTTATTACAGTAGACACACCCAGGCCTTAATAGGGATGTTAGGGTATCTTCATAACTTTTTTTCATGGCCTTATTTCAGCTGGAATGTTGTGTTCTTCCGTTTTACATCATGTGTTGTCTCCTCTGATGTTACAATTCACAGCTTTGGTAAAAAAAAATTATCTTGTCTCTCGGTGTGTTCCTGCCGTGCAAAACTCCAAATCAAACAATAAGCTGTACATTGGTAGCAGTGGCGACTGCTGGGAGGAACAATAGGAGGACGGGCTCATTGTAATTAGCTGGAATGAAACAAATGGAACTGTTTCAAACACATCAAACATATAGAAACCATGTTTGACTCCTTTCCAATATTCCATTCAAGCCATTACTAAATTGTAGTGATGATCATACTGCTGACTTGTGAATGGATGATACATCATTAAGAAGTGGTGAGCATGGTTTCCTTGTGGAAACGTTCGGTATGAGCGTACTGATTGTGCCTGTGCACATTCCATGGTGTTCTTCTTGTTCCCGTCTAAGCCAAACCTCAATCCGTCACCCCTTCTCCTCTCCTCCAAGGATTCCTGTGGTCAGCCGCTGATTGGCAGTTGAAGTGTATGTGTCCACTCGTTCTACTCTCTCTCTCTCTCTCTCTCTCTCATTAGTCACGCCAGCTTTTGTTTTGATTCATGCGTATTCTAATTATGCCAGAGCACAGGCAATTTATAACATTACCGCTTTAAGGTCATGCCAGGGCTTTCCCGTAGCGCGCCAGCAAAGTGCTTTGCAAAACAAATTCCTCTGACTAAGTTCCTAAGCCAGGGAAAACCACACAGCTCATTGCCATTGGTTATAGCAACTCCTACCATGTAAACAGACACATTAGTGTTGTTGCAGTAGTTGACTATTTATCCAAAAGCCATGTTTTGTGAATGTGCAAAGCACTTAAAGAGTTCAATCCTGCGTGAGTCAGGAAGAGGGGTAGCTCTATGTTTTTGGGCAAGCTCCATAAACGACAAGGATAGGGAAAGGGATATGCTGCATGTCTTGCTGCCCAGCACCCTGCAAAGCTGAGAGTAAACATTATAGGATGGTTTCTCCCTGAATGGCGTAGTCTGGAAGATAATCAAATCTGTGAGTCCGTGCGTGTGCGTGAGAGCTGCATCAAACACCGTTGCTATAATGACTCGGCAGCTCTGGGCGGAATATTATCTGGGAAAGCCGTGCCTTTAAAATCGGATCTAGGGAAGCACCCCGGCACATATCCTTAAAATACTATTTTGTTTATAGCGCTCACGAGGTATTCATTTCTCCTTATCTTCAAAATGACATTTAATATCAATAATTCCAAACAGGTACTCATTTTTCAAAACCTAATTTATCTGAGGTTTGACTGTGAGGGTGTGTTTATCTGACAGTAGGTGTGTGTGTGGGGATCATGTGTATCTTCGTCTGCCCTTTGTAGTAGCTTCTGAGTCATCGGAATAGCACGGGGAATCGCAAACGCTAGATAACAGCCCTTATTTCTCATTTGAGCATCTGTGTTTGGTGGGTTACACAAGGATCATCCTGTTGGCGGGCAGGCTAATGCTTTGTGACGGATGACATTTTGTGGTTGAAAAGGAGGGCCGGTTTCTCTCATTACGTTTCCAACAACAACAAAAAAACAGGATGATTCACAATTTGAACATAATTCCCATCAACGTCAACCCAGTTTCTCTCCGGTCTGTTTCACATCATCACTTGTAAAAGATGAGCATTCCAAAAAAAATAAATAAAAGGAGGATAGCACAGCTTGAACTATTATTTCCGAATTATGTTGACTGTGAGGCTCCACACAATTAACACATCCATAGCTATTGCGTAACCACTGTCTCTTTCATTCAAGTTTGACTGCTCTTGGGCTACAGCACCCAAAGACATTTTTACATCAGCACGCCAGAAGATCCACAGCACAAACTGCCCTTCAATATCAGCTATCCATCAGCTATGTTCCCTGTCCCCCAGTCAACCCTCCATTTAACCTAAAGATCATCATCATCTCAGCCACTTGTCCACGTGGCATTGAAGTAGATGAGAGTCCAGGACTACTGATTGGAGAGGGGGTTATCAGCTTTGCCTGTAGCACGGCCCAGAGTGGTGGGCACTCCTGGGGGTCCTGAGAGCAAATTGCCAGCCGATCAGGTTTTTTGGCTGGATCACCGTCAGAGGTCGAGCTACTGTAACGGTCCCTGCCAGATGCCTATCTGTTCTCCTAGGCTGCTGCAGGACAGAGAGGGTGTGTTGTTTTCTGTAACACCGGCGGCTGATAAGGAGCTTGTAGTGAAGAAATATTTTGTAATATAGGCTATAATATATATATATATATATATATATATATACATCACATAACCCGTAATAAGACTATGCAATTAGCCTATTAAAATGTTTATCTGACTCAATAAAGATAAGTATCAGTGTGCAAGTAAGTAATGTGCGTTTAGCTGACTAAGTTCAAGGAATGGGCATGAGAAGCGAATGCAAAATGCAAGTATTATTTAATAACTTGTAAAATGAATGAAAACACATACAAGGCATAAAGCTTAAGTTACAAATCATTAACAAGCATTACAAGGCATTATTATTTTTACTCTAGGTATAAAGATCTTGGCGTTACAAAACAAACATGAACAAAACAGGAAATTTGATTTTATCCTACAACCTTATTCTATGGGCAGGATTCATTTATGACATTTGAAGGTGTGACTCTTTTAAACCAAAACCAACCACTATTGACCAATCAAACGAAACCAAGTTACCTGATCACCCAGGCCCAATCTCCATAGGATGTCATAGCATCTAAAGGCTTGTGTGGGGAATGAGACCAATTCAAATAAGGCAAAATTCCTTAAGACAATGAAACACCTTTGCATACAGTAGTTTAGAGTTCACACTGTACAAGATACAAGTTACCACAGTGATCATACATCCATATGTTTCAAGGTTTCAAATAGATACTAAACATGGCTGTAGTAATATTATTCTATCACACATTCTGATAGTCAGTCTGCTAGGGAGGGAGACTGACTATTGGACCTACACAGAGAGGACCCACGCCGAGAGTTCCTACATCCAGACCACAGCACCACAGCACCACCAGCAACATCCACACCCCCACCCCAACCAATCATCACCCCCCCAAGTCAATCATGCCCACAGACTTATGCCACTCCTGCCCACCCCATGCCCCCCCCCCCCCCCCACTCTTGCAAAGAGGGCCTCAGCATGAAAGTCACACATATGCCCAGGCCATGAGCATGCGAACAGGCTCAACCCAAAGTCTTACATTAGCCCAAGCCAATGGCATGTACCAGATGCTCAGCAGACTCTGCTCACACTTGCTGGTCTGAGGCAAATCACACGACTAACAACATTGGACACTTCATGGAACACAAAGCCTTCACTATCTCATCCTGGAATATCCAAGGCCCGAGGTCATCTGCCTTTGGCCTAAAGAGCAGGAACCTGGAAAAACAGACATTGTCATCGTTCAAGAAACATGGCATAGAGGAGATGGACCCACTGGTTGCCCCCTAGGTTACAGAGAGCTGGAAGTCCCATCCACCAAACTACCAAGTGTGAAACAGGGAAGGGACTCAGGGGGTATGCTAATTTGGTATAGAGCCAAACATAACTCACTCTATTATATTAATCAAAGCAGAACATTTTACATTTGGCTAGAAATTCAAAATTAAATGATCTCAACAGAGAAAAATGTCCTCCTGTGTGCTACCTACAGTATATCCCCCAACTAGAATCCCCATAATTTAATGAAGACAGCTTATCCACCTGAAGGGGGAAATCAATCATTTCCAGGCCCAGGGACATGTACTAGTCTGTGTCGACCTAAATGCCAGATCCGGACAAGAACCTGACACCCTCTGCAAACAGGGGGACAAGCACCTACCTGGAGGTGACAGAATTCCCTCCCCCATATGCCCCCCTAGGCACAACTACGACAACATAACCAACAGAAACGGGTAACAACTCCTGCAGCTCTGTCGCACACTGGGTATGTACATAGTCAATGGTAGGTTTCGAGGGGACTCCTATAGAAGGTACACCTATAGCTCATATTTTGGCAGTTGTACTGTAGACTACTTTATCACTGACTTCAACCCAGAGTCTCTCAGAGCGTTCACAGTCAGCCCACTGACACCCCTATCAGATCACAGCAAAATCACAGTCTACTTGAACAGAGCAATACTCAATCATGACGCATCAAAGCCAAAGGAACTGAATAATATTAAGAAATGCTATAGATGGAAGGAAAGTAGTGTGGAAACCTACCAAAAAAACTATTAGGCAACAACAAATTCAATCCCTTTTAGACAACTTCCTCGACAAAACGTTGTGAACTTGTCAGTAGAAAACCTAAACAATATATTTGACCTCTCAGCTTCACCATTGTTTTTTTAATTTTTTTTTAAACAAAGAAAATGAACAACAATGACAAATGGTTTGATGAAGAATGCAAAAATCTAAGAAAGAAAATTAGAAACCTATCCAACCAAAAACAGAGACCCAGAAAACCTGAGCCTACGCCTTCACTATAGTGACTCACCAAAACAATACAGAAATACACTACGGAAAAAGAAGGAACAGTAAGTCAGAAATCAGCTCAATGTAATTGAAGAATCCATAGACTCTAACTACTTCTGGGAAAATTGGAAAACACTAAACAAACAACACAAAGAGTTATCTATCCAAAACGGAGATATATGCGTAAACCCCTTCTCCAATATTTGGAACAAAGAACAAACAGCCCAAAAATATATATGATCAAATACAAATCTAAGAATCAACTATTAAAGACTACCAGAACTCACTGGATTCTCCAATTACATTGAATGAACTACATGTAAGGACAGGCGCTGGAGACGAGAAGCAAGTACAGGGAATGAACATTTAATGAAACAACGGACATATAACAAAACAAGAACAGCGTCTGGACAGGGGGAACAAAACGACATTACGACAATAATGCTGACACGGGGAACCAACTGAGGAACAGACAGATATAAAGGGGCAATCAACAAAGTGAAGGAGTCCAGGTGTGTCCAATGAGCGCTGATGTGCATAATGATGGTAACAGGTGTGCGTAATGATGGGCAGCCTGGCGCCCTCGAGCGCCAGAGCGGGAGCAGGCGTGACACTACAGGACAAAATACAAACCCTCCAACCCAAAAAGGCCTGTGGTGTTGATGGTATCCTTAATGAAATGATAAAATATGCAGACCACAAATTCTATTTGGTTATACTTAAACTCTTTAACGTCATCCTTATCTTTGGCATCTTCACCAATATCTGGAACCAAGGACTGATCACCCCAATCTACAAAAGTGGAGACAAATTTGACCCCAATAACTACCGTGGGATATGCATCAACAGCAACCTTGGGAAAATCCTCTGCATTATCATTAACATCAGGCTAGTTCCTTTCCTCAGTGAAAACAATGTACTGAGCAAATGTCAGTTTGGCTTTTTACCAAATTACCGTACGACAGATCACGTATTCATCCTGCACACCCTAATTGACAAACAAACAAACCAAAACAAAGGCAACATCTTCTCATGCTTTGTTGATTTCAAAAAAGCTTTTGACTCAATTTGGCATGAGGGTCTGCTATACAAATTGATGGAAAGTGGTGTTGGGGGAAAAACATACGACATTATAAAATCCATGTACACAAACAACAAGTGTGCGGTTAAAAAAACACAAACATTTCTTTCCACAGGGCAGTGGGGTGAGACAGGGATGCGGCTTAAGTCCCACCCTCTTTAACATATATATCAACGAATTGGCGAGGGCACTAGAACAGCCTGCAGCACACGGCCTCACCCTATCTGAAGTCAAATGTCATACTGTTTGCTGATGATGTGGTGCTTCTGTCACCAACCAAGGAGGGCCTACAGCGGCACCTAGATCTTCTGCACAGATAATGTCAGACCTGGGCCATGACAGTAAATCTCAGGAAGACAAAAATAATGGTGTTCCAAAAAAGGTCCAGTTGCCAGGACCACAAATTCCATCTAGACCCCGTTGACCTAGAGCACACAAAAAACTATACATACCTAAAAATCAGCACCACAGGTAACTTCCACAAAGCTGTGAACGAGCTGAGACAAGGCAAGAATGGCCTTCCATGCCATCAACTCATTGCCTTTTATGGTTGTGAGGTATAGGGTCCGCTCACCAACTAAAAATTCACAAAATGGGATAAACACCAAATTGCATGCAGAGTTCTGCAAAAATATTCTCAGTGTACAACATAAAACACCAAATAATCCATGCAGAGCAAAATTAGGCCAATAACCGCTAATTTTCAATATCCAGAAAAGAGCCGTTAAATTCTACAACCACCTAAAAGGAAACGATTCCCAAACCTTCCATAACACAGCCGTCACCTACAGAGATATGAACCTGGAGAAGAGTCCCCTAAGCAAGCTTGTCCTGGGGCTTTGTTCACAAACAGACCACACAGAGCCCCAGGACAGCAACACAATTAGACCCATCCAAATCATGAGAAAACAAAAAGATATTTACTTGACACATTGGAAAGAATTAACAAAAAAAGAGAGCAAACTAGAATGCTATTTGTCCCTAAACAGATTGTACATAGGGGCAGAATACCTGACCACTGTGACTGACCCAAACTTAAGGAAATGTTTGACTATGCACAGACTCAGTGAGCATAGCCTTGCTATTGAGAAAGGCTGCCGTAGGCAGACCTGGCTTTCAAGAGAAGATGCCTATGTGCACACTGCCCACAAAATGAGGTGAAAACTGAGCTGCACATCAAACCTCCTGCTAAATGTATGATGATATTAGAGACACATTTTTCCCTCAGATTACACAGATCCACAAAGAATTCAAAAACAAACCCAATTTTGAAAAACTCCCATATCTACTGGGTGAAATACCACAGTGTGCCATCTCAGCAGCAATATTTGTGACCTGTTGCCACAAGAAAAGGGCAACCAGTGAATTATATTTTTATTTTATTTATTTCACCTTTATTTAACCAGGTAGGCAAGTTGAGAACAAGTTCTCATTTACAATTGCGACCTGGCCAAGATAAAGCAAAGCAGTTCGACAACATACAACAACACAGAGTTACACATGGAGTAAAACAAACATAGTCAATAATACAGTAGAAAAATACGTCTATATACAATGTGAGCAAATGAGGTGAGATAAGGGGGGTAAAGGCAAAAAAGGCCATGGTGGCGAAGTAAATACAATATAGCAAGTAAAACACTGGAATGGTAGATTTGTAGTAGAAGAAAGTGCAAAGTAGAAATAGAAATAATGGGGTGCAAAGGAGCAAAATAAATAAAATAAGTAAATACAGTAGAGGAAGAGGTAGTTGTTTGGGCTAAATTATAGATGGGCTATGTACAGGTGCAGTGATCTTAGTGAGGGAGATAAGTGTTTCCATTTTCAGAGATTTTTGTAGTTTGTTCCATAAATAACAAACACCATTGTAAATACAACCCATATTTATGTTTATTTATTTTTCCTTTTGTACTTTAACTATTTGCACATCGTTACAACACTATATATACATAATATGACATTTGAAATGTCTTTACTCTTTTGGAAATTCTGTGAGTGTGATCTTTACTGTTAATTTGTATTGTTTATTTCACTTTTGTTTATAATCTACTTCACTTGCTTTGGCAATGTTAACATATGTTTCCCATGCCAATAAAGCCCTTAAATTGAATTTAATTGAGAGAGGGATAGGGGGGTGAGGGGGAGAGACACTCACTCTCTTAACAGGGGGAAGGGCTGACGAGCACTTTATAGTTTTCCTGTGTTCCTGGGCCATTTGCCATGCAGACCCGGAGGTGACAGATAGCATACAAGTTAGGGCCGAGCCTACAAGCTAACAGTGACTGCCTGGCCTATAGGGTTGGTCTGTTGCTCAGAGCTCGCCAAAGAGGGCTTTCTGAAGGCTCAGACGGAACTCAACCACAGCTCTATCTTCAACAAGTGCTCAGCCTTCGTTAAGGGCTTTACTCAAGGCTCACTTGAAGCTCACTTGGAGCTCACATAGAACTCAACAACAGCTCAACCCTCCAAAAGAGCTTGAGTGCTCATTTAAGAATTTCACACATGACTAGGGCTGTTGCGGTGACTGTATTGCTGCCACACCGGCGGTCACGAGTCATGAAGGCAGTCAAATTCCACGTGACTGTTTAGTCACAATAATTAGGCTTCTCCAAGCTCTGATTCTGCTGATGATCATTAGTAGCCTACCAAACTTGCTAACTGCCAGGTAATCAAATCTAATCAAACACTTCATGAGAGCCGATGAGCTCATGTTGCGCAACATTTCTATAGGCTATGCAACTGTGCCAGAAAACAGAGTGATGGCCTCTACTTAAAAGAGGAGGACCCCATCAGCTTTCTATAGGCTAGGCCTACTATATTTATTTCTCAACTTTCCTAATATTAGGCCCATTGCTTATCTTTACAACAGGAGTATAGCCTTCATATAGCCTTCATAGACTGGCTGAAATGCCTTAATAACTGTGTCTGACCGTTACGCAAACACTGGTCAGTGAAAATACAATTGTCCATTGTGATCGGTTATGTTTGCAGCATCTGATGATGCATATGTTCACTCCGCAGCCAGCATGTTTCTTTGAAAAGTATTTTGGCCAGCTGTTTGGTTTTTCTTTGGTGAAATTAGAGCAGTGGTCACCAACCTTGTCTGAGTCAAGATCACTTTATGAGTCCAAAAGCAAGTCGAGATCTACCACTCAGATTCTTTTTCAAACATGACTTATAAAAACATAAGCCTATGCAACATTAACCTATTAACAATAGGTTTGTGCAGTAGGCTATAGGCCCAATACATTATCACTGCATACTGGCTATGCTTGAATTGACCTGCCAATGTTGTTCTTCTCAGACCATTTTTGAAATTATATAACATAAAATATAGATACACTACATAACCAAAAGTATGTGGACACCTGCTCGTCAAACATCTCATTAAAAAATCAAATAATGGGCATTAAAATGGAGTTGGTCCCCCCTTTGCTGCTATAACAGCCTCCACTCTTCTGGGAAGGCTTTACACTAGATGTTGGAACATTTGCTGGGCTTGCTTTCATTCAGCCACAAAATCATTAGTGAGGTCGGGCACCGATGTTGGGCGATTAGGCCTGGCTCGCAGTCGGCCTTCCAATTCATCCCAAAGGTGTTTGACGGAGTTAAGGTCAGGGCTCTGTGCAGGCCAGTCAAGCTCTTCCACACCGATCTCGACAAACCATTTCTGTATGGACATCGCTTTGTGCACGGGGGCATTGTCATGCTGAAACAGGACCTTCCCCAAACTGTTACCAGAAAGTTGGACGGACAGGGTCGTCTAGAATGTCATTGTATGCTGTAGTGTTAAGATTTCCCTTCTCTTGAACTAAGGGGCCTAGCCCGAACCATGAAAAATATCCCTAGACCATTATTCCTCCTTCACCAAACTTTACAATTGGCACTATGCAGTTCTTGAGCTGATGTTGCTTCCAGAGGCAGTATGGAACTCGGTAGTGAGTGTTGCAACAGAGTACAGAGGATTTTTATGGGATACGTGCTTCAGCACTCAGCGGTCCCGTTCTGTGAGCTTGTGTGGCCTACCACTTCGCAGCTGAGCTGTTGTTGCTCCTAAACGCTCCAACTTCACAATAACAGCAGTTACAGTTGACCGGGGCAGATCTAGCAGGGCAGACATTTTATGAACTGACTTGTTGCAAAGGTGGCATCCTAAGACGGTGCCACCTTGAAAGTCACTGAGTTCTTCAGTAAGGCCATTGTACTGCCAGTGTTTGTCTATGGAGATTGCATGTCTGTGTGCTCAATTTTATACACCTGTCAGCAACGGGTGTGGGTGAAATAGCCGAATCCACTAATTTGAAGGTGTGCCCACGTACTTTTGTATATATAATGTACATTGCATTCGGAAAGTATTCAGACCCCTTCACTTTTTCCACCTTTTTTTTAATGTTAGAGCCTTATTCTAAAATGGATTTAAAAAAAAGTGTTTTCATAAATCTACACACAATAACCCATAATGACAAAGCGAATGTATAACAAATAAACAACAGAAATACCCTATTTACAGAAGTATTCAGACCCTTTGCTATGAGACTGAGGCCAGATGGAAGCCACTCCTCAGTAGAAGGCACATGACAGCCCGCTTGGAGTTTGCCAAAAGCACTTAAAGGACTCTCAGATGATGAGAAACAAGATTCTCTGGTCTGATGAAACCACGACTGAATTCTTTGGCCTGAATGCCAAGTGTCACGTCTGGAGGAAACCTGGCACCAGCCTTACGGTGAAGCATGGTGGTGGCAGCATCATGCTGAGTGGATACGCAACTTCGCCCCAGTCAGGACCTCAGATTGGGGCGAAGGTTCACCTTCCAACAGGACATCCATTTTAGAATAAGGCTGTAACGTAACAAAATGTGGAAAAGTGAAGGAGTCTGAATACTTTTCGAATGCACTGTAATTGATCACACTGATAATAGATCATTTGTTGTACTACTTGTGAGGCACAGCTGAGTGAGCATAATAATTTGCTTTTTATTTAATCTTACTGGACTGATGGCCTGCGTCTTATGGTCAGTCTGAGAGGAGGGAGGGAGGTTGAGAGCAGAGGTGACGCTAAGAAAAGGGGACACAGTCTTCCAGTTGATGGTAAAACTTGCACTGCATTATTTTTGCCTCATGCACCAATTAATTCTGTTACTCCTATGACCAGAGAAAGTGAAATGTTCCTCGATATTAAAGAAGACACAAGCCGCTAATAATAACAATGCGAGCTTAACAAAACACTTTGCTATACTCATTCATTCCAAATGTAATCAAATCACGTTTTATTTGTCACATACGCCGAATACAACAGGTTACCTTACCGTGAAATGCTTACTTAGAAGCCCTTAACCAAGATCGCAGTTACCAACAAAGAAATAGAGTTAAGAAAATATTTACTAAATCAACTAAAGTAAATAATAAAATAAAAAGTAACACAATAAAATAACAGTAACGAGGCTATATACAGGGGGTACGGATACAGAGTTAATGTGCGGGGGTACAGGTTAGTCAAGGTAATTTCTACATGTAGGTAGGGGTGAAATCACTATGCATAGATAATAAGCAGTGTAAAAACAAATGGGCGGGGGTGTCAATCTAAATAGTACGGGTGGTCATTTGATTAATTGTTTAGCAGTCTTATGGCTTGGGGGTAGAAGCTGTTAAGGAGACTTGGCGCTCTGGTACCGCTTGTCGTGCGGTAGCAGAGAGAACAATCTATGACTTGGGTGGCTGGAGTCTTTGACCATTTTTTGGTGCCTTCCTCTGACAGCTGTAGTGCTGGTTGTAGTGTGAGTGGAAGTAAGGAGAACACACATCATACAGTTTTGAACAAAGTGTTGACAGTGTTGAATAACAACTTTAAAATAAACTTACTTATAAAAACAACAGATCTTTGCTGTATTCATTGAGTCTCTCTCTAGTCATGGTAACATTTTTGAAACCTCACAGTATCAACTTTGCTGTGCGCTTCTGAGGCTTCTTTTTCCAGCCTATGGCTCGAGGAAACTGTGCAGACACTGATCTGAGTTATCTGATTGGCCAACAGTATGTCTGTAGGTGCACTTGATTTGCTCTCTGGGCCTGCAGAGTTCTACCTTCAGACATATGAAATGGTTCAAAATGGCGCTAGGGCTGCTGAATCAAGTGCATACATTTACATTTTAGTCATTTGGCAGACGCTCTTATCCAGAGCGACTTACAGGATCAATTAGGTTTAAGTACGTTGCTCAAGGGCACATCGACAGATTTTTCACCTAGTCAGGGATTCGAACCAACAACCTTTTGGTTATTGTCCCAACACTCTTAACCGCAAGGCTCCCTAAAGTAACAGAGAAGTAGCTAGATAGTGTAGCTAATCTGGCCAAAATGACAGCTAAAAATCACATGTATTGCTTTTGTAGTCCGATAAAAACGGAATGACTCTGAACACTCCCAAGTCCCAACTTGCACCCACAGCCAACAGCGCTAAAGAAAGAAAAATAATAGGAATGCAAGGCTTTATTGTTGTTTTTACGGAAATGTTTGGTGATCGACTATGAATGCATTGGAGATTGACCTAATTAGCCTGACAGCACTATTCTCTAACCCTTTGAAAGTTCTCGAGCTGTGTTGGGAAAAGTCGCCGTTGCTCAGTGAGGCCTGATGCAAGTCTCTCACAAACTCTCTCAGGACTTATTTGGTCTTACGCCTATTAGATGCTCACTCAGTGCTCACTTAGCACTGTAATACTGTTTCACTGAGGAAGACCATGCCAGGTTTGACTTTTGCCAAAGGAAAGGACAGAATCCATCCAAAGTCCAAGGCATTTTGAAAGTGGAGCAGCCACTGTAACTTAATGTGATGGGACTCAAAGGTCCAGATTTACCAAGCATTTGCACCAGTTGCAACATTTGCACCTCTTTTTCAAAAGGGAATCCTTGAGGACAGAACAAAGAAAAAAGCTTGAATAAGTAAATGCATTACAATGTTCCATCACATTTCTTAGCGCCATACAATAAACAATCCTGTTCATGTTTGACTTCCTAGAAGAAAGTCACAGGGGAGCACGGCGTTGAGAGTTCACTGGGTTATTTTCTATTGGCCGCTCCGTCCGCAGTCCAGGTAGCATCCCGTCTGGGGACATTCATTGTTCAGCTACAGCCCCCCTTTGTTTACAGTCCTGACAAGACTGATTGCTGTGACTTCTTGCCTGGACTATTAATTTGAAAGACTTCCGCAAGGGATTCTGGTTTAGCTTTATTGAAATTTGTCACTTCCTCGCAATCTCAGTGCTTACCCACGTCTTTTCCCTCTGAGGAGCAATAAGTGGTTGACATGACAAAGATTTCAGTTTCACCCATCAGCGAAAGCCCAGCAATATCTACTGCAATAAAATGGCCAACTGACAGGACACGCATACTGATGAAATTTGATTACCAGAGAACAGTTGAGACTATTGGATTGTCTTTCTGTTTGTTTTTGTTATCTTTGCTGTATTTTTGTGTGTAGAAAATCCAATAGATACAAAACAAGTTGTACCTGTTGTTGTTTTTGTTAACTTCCTGGTTTGTGATAAGCTTACCTCTCCCTTACCCCCTGTAGTCATTAGAGCAAGCCATTTGCTGTGTCCTTGGGGCTGTAATTCCTCTAATCTGTTTATAATGCTGATGCACCAGAACTTCTCCTCAAAATGCCTCGCGGCACTGCAGCTTTTTCATTGCATTGGCCTTGTTTTCAAAGCTGTTGCTGTTGCTGAAAAAACCCACTACGACTTTGTTTAAGGAAAGTGGATGCAAAGTGGATCCACTCCCAAAGACCTTTCCTAGCCTAATGGTATGAAATGGCTGATTCGTTGTAAGTATAATACATCATAATTACAGTAATTGATTGGATATATAGTGCTTGTCCAGGTGTTCAAAGTGAGGGGAATCTCACCTCATTCACCACCACATTGGTGGTGAATGAGCTGAGATTCCCCACATTGTAGCACCCACCTGATGCCACAGCAGCTCATAGCCTGGTTCCTCTCTAGGTTTCTTCCTAGGTTCTGGCCTTTCTAGGGAGTTTTTCCTAGCCACCGTGCTTCTACATCCGCATTGCTTGCTGTTTGGGGTTTTAGGCTGGGTTTCTGTACAGCACTTTGAGATATCAGCTGATGTAAGAAGGGCTTTATAAATAAATTTGATTTGATTTTGTGCCAGAAAGCGCACCACACATTAGCTATCACAGTGAGTTATATTGCTTTACAACCATAGAAGTGCGTTATATAGCTTTATATGCGCATATATACTGAACAAAAATACAAACGCAACATGTTAAGTGTTGGTCCCATGATTCATGAGCTGAAATAAACGATCCCAGAAGTGTTCCATTTGCAGAAAAAAATCTTATTTCTCTCAAATTGTGTGCACAAATTTGTTTACATCCCTGTTAATGATAATTTATTATTTACCAAGATAATCCATCCAGCTGATAAGTGTGGCATATCAAAAAGCTGATTAAATAGCATGATCATTACACAGGTGCACCTTGTGCTGGGGAAAATAAAAGGCCACTCTAAAATGTGCAGTTTTGTCACACAACACAATGCCACAGATATCTCAAGTGTTGGGGAATGTGCAATTGGCATGCTGACTGCATCAATGTCCACCAGAGCTGTTGCCAGAGAATTTAATGTTAATTTCGCTACCAAAAGCCACCTCCAAAGTCGTTTTAGTGAATTTGGCATTAAGTCCAGCCAACCTGACAGCTGAAGAAACTGTGGGTTTCCACAAACAAAGAATTTCTGCACAAACTGTCAGAAACCGTCTCAGGGAAACTCATCTGCGTGCTCGTCGTCCTCACCAGGGTATTGACCTAACTGCAGTTTGGCGTCGTAACCAACTTCAGTGGGCAAATGCTCACCTTCGATGGCCAATGGCATGCTGGAGAAGTGTGTATTCATGGATTAATCCCGGTTTCAACTGTACCGGGCAGACGGCAGACTGATGTCTGCTGATGTCAACGTTGTGAACAGAGTGCCCCATGGTGGCGGTGGGGTTATGGTATTTGCAGGCATAAGCTACGGACAACGAACAGAACTGCATTTTATCAATGGCAATTTTAATGCACAGAGATACCGTGACGAGATCCTGAGGCCCATTGTCATGCCATTCATCTGCCGCCATCACCTCATGTTTCAGCATGATAATGCACGGCTCCATGTCGCAAAGATCTGTACACAATTCCTGGAAGCTGAACATGTCCCAGTTCTTCTATGGCCTGCAAACTAACCAGACATGTCACCCATTGAGCATGTTTGGGATGCTCTGGATCGACATGTATGACAGCGTGTTCCAGTTTCCGCCAATATCCAGCAACTTCGCACAGCCATTGAAGAGGAAGTGAGACAGCATTTCACAGGCCACACTCAACATTCTGATCAACTCTATGCGAAGCAGATCTGTTGCACTGCATGAGGCATATGGTGGTCACACTAGGGCTGTTGCTGAGACCGTATTACTGCCACACCGGCAGTCATTAGTCATAACTGCAGTAAAAAATGTGTTAGTAGTAGTCAACTCGCTAACGATCATCAGGTCACTAATGGCCTGGTACTCAGGGCTCTATTGTCCCTCTATCCACTCTGACATCAATGCAAACGCATTTGAAAATCACATCAACCGCTTATCATCAAAAAGTATTGGGCTTTTAAAACTCACCTCACTGTGATTGATCAATTTGACGAAAGAAGTTCAACAACAGGTTGAAACTGAGTGGAAAACATGGTCGTTGTGGATGTTGTTTCAAAGCCTAACACAATGAAATGGACTGTGCTTTCTAAGGTGATGATTAATTCAAAACACCCATATGCCTATTAGAGCTTATGCATATGCATAGGCCTGCAGACGTATATATTAGCCAAAGCCTAAAAAAAAAATTATAAAATAAAATAATGATTGTGCCATTATACAAGACATAGCCTATCGCATATTACACAAGGCAGAAAAACATTTAAAAAACATACAGATTCAAGATGTCTTTGGTACATAATTGGTCTAGCCTAAATTAAACAAATTCAGAGTTCTCCTACAATTATAATGAGTTTGTATTTTATTTTGAATAGCCTAGTAATAGGGTATTTTTTATAGTTTCATAATAAACTGAAACATTACCTTTAGCTACAGAATATCTCACCACTTTGCTCTTCCATCTCATCCCCTCTCTCCTTCATTCCTTTCTCCAGCGCTGTCAGCAGTTTAATAAAATATGTTTCGCTGTGAAAACATGTTACTATCTATGTTCCCAAACAGATCTCACATGGTTTCCCATATTAAGCACTGGGTAGCTGCAGAAACAGGTTTGGAGAGCCCATGGCATACAGAGTTTGGGCAGAATATCACCTGTCATGCAGTGAAATAACCAGAGTAGCCTACCCTCTATGAGTGAAATCGGTAGGAAAGCGGCCTCCACTCGCTATTCGAGTGCATACAGATGACATGTCTTTTTCCCCTGCCCCTGTTCCTGCCCATTCAATAATAGGCCAATTCTAAATCTAAAGTATTTTTTTTTACATATTAGTAAAGACCAGATTAAATTGAGAATGGTCTGATCACTTGATGAGAGAACAGCTGTGCAGCCTGAGGCAAGGAACAGAGCCCATATATGTTTTGATTTCTAAGGTTTGTATCATTCACAACTAAAGTTGCCAAATAACTCTAAATCTAGCATATAGGACCTGTTTGAAATGATCACTTTTATGCTCAACATAGCCACTTCATATGCACTCTTGCTCCGGAATGAAAATAAATATTCTTTCTATTTCATTCAGCTAAGTTCAATAATATTCTTCTTACTATAAAATCATATAATATAAAATAATGGCACAGGACTTATCAGCATATCTTGTCAGCTAATTGAACAAGCCTACAGCCTATGGCATGGCGCATAGCCAGATAACATACAGTTGGCCAACTAATACTGTTCTTCTGAAATACATTTTCTTCATATCATCATATTTTTTTCTACCTGCCTAAAATAAATCTCTTTAATGCGATAGTGTATATTAAATAGATTGTTATTATATATTTTTTTAAATGTATATGTTCCAAATGCCCACATCAGCATCTTTTGCGAGGCTTAGAGATGCTAAAGTTGTTTATGTTAATTAATTGGTCAATTACCGTGACACCGGCAGGCTGTTGCATGACAATAACCCCAAAACTGTCTGACAAAATTTCACTGCCACAGCCCAAGGTCACACCAGATACTGACTGGTTTTCTAATCCATGCCCATACTTTTTTTTAAGGTGTCTGTGACCCGGCCATATGAAATCTATAAATTAGTCCCTAATACATTTATTTAAATTGGCTGATTTCCTTATATAAACTGTAACTCAGTAAAATCTTTGAATTTGTTGCATGTTGAGTTTATAGTTTGGTTCAGTGTAGCTTTAATAGAATAGCAGGCTACCTTAGTGAGGATGGTGTAGTATACTGAGCCACTTCTCTTTGTCTTCCTCTCTCTCTCTCTCTCTCTCGCTCTCTCGCTCTCTCGCTCTCTCGCTCTCTCTCTCTCTCTCTCTCAGTACCTTCTCTCTCTCTCTCAGTACCTTCTCTCTCTCTCTCTCTCTCTCTCTCAGTACCTTCTCTCTCATGTCTCTCACAGTACCTTCTCTCTCATGTCTCTCTACCTCTATCTCATGGAACCTTCTCTCTCATTTCTCTCTACCTCTATCTCATGGAACCTTCTCTCTCTCTTTCCCCCTCTTTCCCTCCTCATCTCAGTGATGGACGGTTGTATCGATCCAAATGACCTCTGTGCCCGTCGAACTTCATTGGCTAATGACAGTCCCAATCTCTGTGTCACTGCCCTGCAGACAGTAACAATTAAAGAGGCCATCAATACTGTTTCCATTCGAGTCAAGTCACAGCGCATGTATGTTTAAGCACATTGTTTATTGCATATGACCTCTGTGCTCTTATGTGAACATTGTATGTATAGTGCATTGATTGAATTCTGGCCATCGTTCTTATATTCCAAACTCAATACAGCAGGGTTGAGGTCAATTCAAATTGAAGTCAGAAATGAAATGAACATCGGCTTTTAGTAATAATGTGCACATATAGATCAGTGACATCAGTTAAAATTGCTCAATATACTGTATAGGTTACAAAGAATGCAGCTAAACACATAATCGGCCATTACAGATCTTTTATCCCAAGTAACCTACGAGCTAGATTACGGAACTCTGCATGTACCTTTACTCCGGTTTGAGAAACACACTGACCAAGGAAACATTTCTTAATGACTAACATTATGAAAATGTATGACATTGAGAGCTCCATTCAATTAAAGCCCAGTAACATTAAAGTCCAAAACAACATTCTTCTGGCACAGCAATAATGCACATGTATACACATTCAACAAATCAAATGTTACCTGTGTCAAAGAAAAGCAATTCGGCTGTATAGGAAATAAATAAGGAAGTAACGATAGAACCGATGCGGCGATTCACATATTTCTTGTTGTTGCTCATATCACTTTCTTTCTACGTTCCTTTTGACAGCTGATGCGCCCTCTCCTTCAGTGTCAAACTAAGCATGTAACCTTCTGAACGGGGAAAACAATAGATTTTATTTAGATTGTTCAGGTTCACCATCAGCAATAGTTTTGGAAGTTTTGCATTAAACTATCAGTGTATATGGTCATTTTTACGTATACAGGGTAAAGCTGATCATTTCATAACAAGGAATCACTTTTGCGAGGCACACTGCATGGTCAAAGCAGGAGGAAAAAGAAGATGACTAAAAACATCCAAATGGTCAAAACCGTTCGGTTTTGAGATGAGATGAAATCCAAAGTTGTGCTATGCAGTACATTCATTGGCTATGTCATAGCTAATTTGTAAACAATAAATATTGATACATTACTAGCTCAGACACTTCATCTTCTAAAATGAAAGTGAATTAGTGGGTGATGATGATTTCAGAACCAAAGTGGGCCGACAAAAACAGGCTACATTGCCCCCCCCCACCTCCCAATATCATAATGGTAGTGGGGTGGTAGATTGTGGCTCAGATTAGGTGCCTACGGTTCATAGTATACCCCATAGGCATGCATACTTATTTACCTACTTACGCACGCATGCATGCAAACACACAAAGTCAGCTCAGACAGATCCAGCCCATGAGCTCCATCAGCAGCAGATTTTAATGTAGAACAACGAATGTCTTCATGCAACTAATGTGAGTGCATCAAATCTTATCGCATCAAACCAAATCACATCGATTCGTTTTCTAATCAAACTGTATTGCACCGAATTGTTACAAACTAAAACGTATCATTCCTGTAACGTATCAGAGGCAAGGATCTAGATGCGTATCAAATCGTCTTGAAAGGGAAAGATGCTCATCCCTAGAAATGAAGTGTCTTTATTCCACAGGAAGAATGATTTTTTTTTTTGTCCTGTCATTCGACAAGGTTCAATGTTGATTGGCTAGGATAAGTGGTCCCATGTGGCTCAGTTTGTAGAGCAAGGCACTTGCAATGCCAGGGTTGTGGGCTCGATTCCCACGGTGCAACGAGTGCGCTGAGAGTCGGGGAGCAAGTTCAGGGAGTGAGTGTTTTGATAAATAAACCCAACTACCTAAACTACAAAACAAGAAACACAAACAACGCACAGACATGACACTCGAACAGAAACATTGACACCTGGGGAAGGAACCAAAGGGAGTGACATATATAGGGCAGGTAATCAAGGAGGTGATGGAGTCCAGGTGAGTCTGAAGACGCACAGGTGCGCGCCATAACAAGCAGCATGGTGACCAAGAGGCTGGAGAGGGAGCACACGTGACAGTACCCCCTCCCTGACGTGTGGCTCCTGCCGCAGAACGCCAACCAAAATGACGATCCCAGGGATCAGGAGTGGACCGGTCACCTCGGCAGAGCCCCGGGAAATCTGTCAATCCGGCTGAGACGCAGGAGCATGGCGACTTAGAGCGCCGGATAGAGAGCATACGTGATGGTACCCCCTCCCCGGTGCGTTCGGCTCCAGCCGCAGGACGCCAACCAAAGGGACGATCCCAGGGATCTGGAGCGGACCGGTCGCCTCCACTGAGGCACAGAAACCTAACGAACTGGCTGAGGCGTGAGAGCCTGATGGGACGGCTGAGACCTCTCCGGTTTCCTCGGTCGAGGCATGCGAGCCTATCGAACCTACTGAGGCATGGCAGCTTGTCGAGCCAGCTGAGGCATGGGAGCCTATCGATCCCGCTGAGGTATGGAAACCCGTCGAGCCAGCTGAGGCAGGGGGACCTGACAAACTGGCTGAGGCCTCCCAGGAAGCTCTGGTTCGGGTGAGGCGTCATTCTGTAACAAGTGCGCTGAGATTCGGGAAGCAAGTTCAGCGAGTGAGTGTTTTAATAAATAAACGCAACTAAATACAAAACAAAAAACACAAACAACGCATAGACATGGCACTGGAACAGAAACAATGATGCCTGGGGAAGGAACCAAAGGGAGTGACATATATAGGGCAGGTAATCAAGGAGGTGATGGAGTCCAGGTGAGTCTGAAGACGCACAGGTGAACGTAACGATGGTGACAAGTGTGCGCCATAACGAGCAGCCTGGTGACCTAGAGGCCGGAGAGGGAGCACATGTGACACACGGGGGACCAGTACGAATGAAAATGTATGCACTCACTACTGTAAGTCCATCTGGATAAGATTGTCTGCTAAATGACTAAAATGTAAATCATTTAGCTTAACTTCTTCATAAATGTCACTCATCTGGCCATTTAGCGCTAATGATATGTGAAGTGTGATAATCACAGACCCTATGAGACTCAACTGCTCCTGTAATGTGTCCCAAATGAACCTCTTTTCCCTTTATAGTGCAATACTTTTGTCTTGGGTCCATTCAAAAGTAGTGGACTACAGTATAAAGGGAATAGGATGCCATTTAGAACACATCCTTAGCAGCAGCATTGACCACAATGCAAAACAAGGCAGAGAAAGCTTGAGTTTACACTGTCAATTCTGTGCCAAATGAACTTTATCAATGAGAGCTGGCAAGTCCATAAGGAGAACAGTATCATGCCAAGATTTAGGTTGGTCGCTTAGACCAAGATGTGAGACAAAAACACTTTGGAGATTATGCTCTTGATCCATGCCTCACACATCTCTTTTTAGGCTTCTCACGGCACATATCGCAAGCAAATCCCTTTCCAAACCGAAAAGCTGCAGGGATTAAGTTGTCATCACGGCTCTTTTGGGTGCTCTGTCTTTTTCCTTTTTGTCAAACTATTTTTAAACATGACATGTTGGAACCAACATGCACATTCTAGGCACATCAGAACCCATGCATCTCCATCCTCTATCGGCTTACAACAGTGTGCTCGTATTTCTCGCTCCCCTATGTATTTTGTTCTTTTTGCACTTGTCAACAACTGCCTGTCTATTCTCCCTTTGAGTCATCCTCTCTTCATCTCCTCTTCAATCCCTATTGTTGAGGGATGGCTTCTATTGAAGAGACAAACTCCACAGTGGATATCTGTTAACACAAGTGGTTTTACATAATGCTACGTGCACTTCAATGGCAAATCGTCCAGGCTATGATACCACTGCTCTTTTCTAGTGTTGTCATGAGAGGCTAATGTGGTTCAAAAAGCACTCCAGCGGCCCCATGGGAGCCACTTATGCACCCGATGAGAGACAATGCTGCTTTTAATGTGCGGGGAGTCCAGTCACGACAGCTAAACGCAACCCTCATGGGAAGCGGACGTAAATAATGGCTGATATTAGTGTAGCGTCATGTTAAACATCGGTAATGCCTTAGCGTCGGTTCGGTTGTTGCCCTTACTTTGCGCATACATGTGGTTACCCTAGTATTGTTCTGTAATTGGCAGGTTTACAATACATTTGAATGAATTATGCAATGATGTTGCGTTAATCAGTGTACCATGGCAGTGTGTCAATGAGTTGGCTTGCATGCCATCATAGTATAGAAACTATTGGATAGTAATTTGAAACTGGGACCATCATTGTGCTAGCATGTATTGGGCTAGCTTTGAGTCATATTAGCTTGGAACTCTATGGGTTATACTGCAGGTTACTGCTAACACTGGACTTTTGGCTGGGTCAGATAGATTCATGTCCTGTCCACTTCTGGTCAAGAGGTTTTGTTTCGGTCTGTGTCATAGAGAGAAGGCTTTGATGGGAGAGAGACAGAAAAAGGGGGCTGCTAATTAATAGAAGACTGTGTGTGTGTGTGTGTGTGTGTGTGTGTGTGTGTGTGTGTGTGTGTGTGTGTGTGTGCGTGCGTGCGTGCAGCCAAATGCTGGAGGTCAGGAAAATCGTTTTAAAGACCACTTCAAGGACCGGCTGCATCGCTGCTACATCAATCCCTCAACCTTGGAAACCCTTGCACTTGATAGGTCCACCTGGCAGGTCTCAGCCAGAGGGGTTTATCACCTCGAAGGTGCCATCTTACAGAGGAGAAGCGAGAAACACACCCAGAGCCATTCGACTCCCAATATACCTGTCCCGCGTGCAGCAGAGCGTGCGCTCCTGCATAGGCCTCCACAGCCACATGAAGCCATAAGTGCTAACCCACCCCTATCCCCATCCACAAGAGGAGCATCATCATCATCATCCTAATCTTTGATGGACAGCCAAGGTGGTGTGTGTGCGCGCGTGTGCAGACAAACAGACAGACATACAGACAGAGTGCTCCGACAAACCAGCAGACAGACAAACATATAAAGGCCCTCTTGTTTATGAGCTCTTGGCAGTGATGTGGCTGCTTACTGGCAAAGGGCCTCTATCTGATGTTAAAGGCCCGCCGAGGATCTTGTTTTAGGTGGTGGTTGTCATGGCGACTCCCTGGTTTCCAGAGGGGCCCTGGTTTACCACGGCAGAGGAATTACTTAGTCTGTCAAACAGCAGAGACTCGCAAGACGCAGTCCTCAATATAAATATAGTTAAAGATGGTTTGTTTCTATAAATATTTTGTAATATACAGTCATACTACTTACCCAATCAACAGAGACAATCACTGTATCTCCTGGTAGTGGATGGATGCTATGGCCTTTCTGACATATTCAGCCCATTCATGTGAATATTGGCATGAGCTTTTCCTGCATGTCAACATTAAGGGGTTCAAATTTGATCCTCGTTCACTGCAGAAAAGAACAGAACTTAACACACTCACTTTAATGCGCTTTAGATGGCCCCTAATACAGCTTTGTGTATGGCATGTTAAGACTCATCACTAACAGCCTCTCTGGCGAGGGGAGACAGTATTTTTCCCTTTACTTGAGGCCTCTCTTACTCTTAGCCCGTTGCTCCACTCTGTCCATCCCAGCATACCGCTTGACCTGTTTATCTGCTATTCGATACGCTTCCCAATCATTTCCATGAGGATTTCATTTCACTGGTCCACGCTCTAGTTAGAAAATCATATTGGATTACAATCTGTGCTCCTTCCCTGTCTGCATCAGCCTGTGGTAAAATTATTATGGAATATCTCTCATGCTGGTGTTTTGGTTGAGTAGCTGTCCAATGAAGTTAAATCGAACTCATGCATGATGTCACTCAGCCTTCTGTTTATATTTTTTCCTCCTCATCATTCCAGTCCCTTGATATCATGATGTGTTTTTTCCATTTGTCGTTTTACAGGTTGGACAAGGCGGAGTTCACTGAACGGTGTGGAAACTTGTAGACTTGGAGGGCCTGTGATATGACTGGACACGACTGGATCATCTCCTGATCTGCCTATGAGGTCCCAGAGGGCCTTGGTGAGTCACTCTGACACAGGGACATAGAGCTAAGTCCTCAGTGATTGAGCTCAAAGTCACCTTTGTGTGCAAAGAATACCATGAGTTGGAGGATACACGACAGCAGTAATCCCATGGTAGTAGTCCTAAGTGGGATCCATCAATAAATGAATCAAATGGTTTCTATAGCATCCTCCTCTGGCTGTACCAGGTAGAGGTTTTGGAGTACATATTCTATATAAGAAGCAATGACTAACTTAAAACACTCTGCACCATGGAGACACGAACACAGGGTTACGAAAGCAGCAATGCATTATTTTCATCTGTCCTTCTCCGGCTCCCCTCTAGCGTACAGGGTCAGTCACCTGTGTCTTGCTCATGTCAAGGTTGCCCCTCTCTCCCTTCCTCCCCGTACTGCCCTCGAAATAGCACAGAATACATACACAGTACACTGAACCGCTAATTGCACTCCTGACGCATGCGTTCCCAGAGCAAATTAGATTTGTATCGACTGATAAAGACCAAACGGTGTCGACCTGCGTTCAATGTAGGTATGCATAGAGTGATAGCCTGACAGGCTATTTTCCCAAGACCGCATTTATGAGCCTGTATGAAAAGTCATCAGTGAAAAGTAATCAAACTGAAGTTGTGGCCTTACAGTGGGAAAGAGTAGTGGAGTGCACTGGCATGGCATGTCTATCAACGTGTGGGGTTGAGCGAAGACATTGGAAAAATATCTCAGCCACTGTCCTTAACACGTCTCTGAAAGGATCACTGATCGTCAGTAGTAGAGCTGCGTGGGTGTAAGCAAGGTTCCCATTATATTACTTACTTATATCCCATGATGTTTTAAATGTACCCAATTGCTTCTCCAGTCAGTGGTCTAATGATGAAGGACGGAAGGATGCATCTCTCATGTGGGTTGCTTTCTGTTGCATTAGTTTAACTTTTGCAAATCTCAAGTGGCTTGATACTGCTTTGAGTAGACTCCACGGTTCAGATGTCCTCACAAACCTGCATGTAATGCTACAGTGCCATCAGATTTACTCAATGAAAATCAGTACCTGGGAATGTCCTTGATGAGAATGCATAGTGTGAATGCATAGTCATGGTCATTCAATGAATTCACCGGTGTTTATCATTGAAAGGTAAAAGGCATTCAAATACATTATTTACCCTCTTGTAAAAAACATATCTTTGCCTCAAGAAACTCACAGTTACTAGTATTGCTTGAGCAGGGCCTACCATGACACACTGTAGCCAAGTAGCAAGAGTGAAATCTCGAGATGATCTTGAGACAAAAGTAACCCATTCTCTTTTGAGGACTTACCAGACCCACCCCAACGTACTTAGCTACCATTTCGAGACTGTCACTGCCTCAACTGTCTCAATTTAAAGGCAGTTCTTGGAAAGTAATTTTGAATGCAGTTTTTGACAATTGAGAGGTCATGTCCGGTTTGTGTTTGTGCTGCTTTAGAGTCCCGGCAGAATTCCCCCTCTGTTGAATTATTGAGAGGAAGGCCTGGCCCATCCATCACAACAGAGCAATGCTCTGAGACTCCTGTCATAATCCTGGCTGGAACGTCGCAGGAAGGCGTGGTGGGATTGGGGTGGCAGGGAAGAAGGAGTGGGACGCTCTTGGTGAAAGGGTGGAGGATGAGGAGAAGGGTTGTGGGTCACCTCTGTGCTCATCGATAGGTCATTGGAGAGCTGTTTTGCCTGCTCGTCTTGTCTCGTCTCTCTCTCCCTCTCATTGGACATCTCTGAACTGACTGTGACATGACTGGCAGTCAATAGACAGGGCTCTTTGTTATTTCAGCAGGGGATCCATGTGGAGTAGCAAGCAGGCTAGCCGTCTGGCTGTATAATCATCACTCTGAGTCTACCGGAGCAGAAATGACAGCAATATGGATTAAGTTATTCCCTGACAATGGAGTGATCATTTCAAAAGTAACAAAGGTCAGTCGATGCGATCACTCATCCGATCTTCACCATTAGTGTACCGTCATCGTGACTTTCGGCTTGAAGACAACAACAAACCCAACTCAACTCAACCCCCAGCCACCAACCATAACACATCAATGCACTTTAAAACATTTCTCAATTATTATTCACGCTCGCGGACTTGTCAGTCATTGAGAATTCATAATATTTGTAACTAAGAGAGGGCGATACACTAGGCAGCATATCTCATGTGAAAATCCGGTGACTAAATGAAATTGGCTATTGGCAGGGTTAGCCAAGTGTTCCTGTATTGTTTGTTAGCACAGAACCCCCATGTGTTTTCCATACAGGGAAGCAAGTTTTGGAAGGAGAGGGGGATGCGTTCTCCTCAGTATTATGTCTCCCTACACACACGCATGGAAGCACATGAATGCAAGCACACGCACATATGCACACACACATGCACATGCCCCTCCTGCTCCAAATTAACTACAGCGTCTCATTA
Source organism: Salmo trutta (assembly GCF_901001165.1). Taxonomy (NCBI): domain Eukaryota; kingdom Metazoa; phylum Chordata; class Actinopteri; order Salmoniformes; family Salmonidae; genus Salmo; species Salmo trutta. The sequence continues at coordinate 44,701,867 of NC_042976.1, forward strand.
ATAGTAGCAGCTGAACTGTGCAAATCGCCGTGTCGGTGCACCTTGGCCACATTTGTCCCAACTACAGTGGTATAATTCGTCATTTTGCACCTTAAATTGCCTCCCAGCGAGGCCTCTCGGGAAAGGAACTGTTGGGGTGTGGAAGAGCTTCTTATCAGTGCGGAGGCCTCAAGACAGCGACAGCTTTGAGCTGGTTGACCCCTACAAGATCAAGGTGATGTCTCATCAAAAACGTCCGGTTTAGTCCAGTTCTTGTCCATGTTGTCAATAGTTTTTTTTTTGGGGGGGGGGGGGGGGGGGGGTCACATACACTGGATAGGTGCAGTGAAATGTGTTCTTTTACAGGGTCAGGCATAGTAGTACGGCGCCCCTGGAGCAAATTAAGGTTAAGTGCCTTGATCAAAGGCACATCGCCCTGTCGGTTCAGGTATTTGAACCAGCAACCTTTCGGTTACTGGCCCAACACTCTAACCGATGATGATAATGATTTGGGTAATATTCAATTTGATCTAATTTGAAATCTGCTCCTGTTAAATATCTCAACTTGATTTGTATTCACCAAAGGTGTAGAGATCACTGAGCTTAGCAAAATAATATTTTGTTGTTTACATGATGCAATGCTATTGTTCATTATCCAATAAATGACATTGTCACGCCTTTTCCCGCTCTCCCTCTCTGGCGCTCGAGGGCGCCAGGCTGCCCTTCATTACGCACACCTATCACGATCATTACACGCATCTGCGCTCATTGGACTCACCTGGACTTCTTCATGTTGTTGATTGCCCCTCTATATCTGTCTGTTCCTCAGTTTTGTTCCCCGTGTCAGCATTATTGTCGTAATGTTGTTTTGTCACCCCGTTCCCGTCCAGACACTGTTCTTGTTTTGTTATATGTCCGTTGTTTCATTAAATGTTCACTCCCTGTACTTGCTTCTCGTCTCCAGCACCTGTCCTTACAATCATGAAACACGGATAGGACAATGATGTCATAGAAGAGACTTATAGTGATACTCATAGCAAGTAAAAACTCATGGGAGCCTAAGGATCCATTTTGTTTGTTTTAATGGCATTCACCATGTGAACCTTCCGGACATCTCTGCTGCTCTTTTTAAACTTATACCATGGCATGTTACTGTGTCAACTTGACAGCCAAAGTGGTTTTAACAGAATAAGCACCAGCAGCATTTCATCAAATTTTGATTAACATAAGAAACCACATCAGGATCTACGAGATCGTCATTTGGATCTTGATCCAAAACTCCAATACCTCTGAGAGTTGTATTGATTAACATGTGGTTGGTTGTCAGCCAGAGCAGCCAGATCTGGAGTAATGGATTAGCCATGCAGTTGAAAGTTAATGGCTGGCTCAGGCTGTCTTCACATCTTGACGGTTCTAATGAGCCTGTAACTTTCATTGGAGCCTGTGTTCCAAAGTCAAGAACTTGAGTGCCATTGTGCATTTGTGGTGTGTTGTCTTCTTGCGCCTAACAGAAAGCCTCCTTGCCTCTTTCCGTCACGTCTTGTGGGATGCTGTCTCTTCACAAGGGGACTTGTCCCGCTGGGCACCTCAACTGTGGAGGATGGAGATGGTGGCAGATAGAGTAGCTGAGTTAGACAAAGGGAATGTTTGACCTTGATGTAGGAAGGTCATGTGACGCCAGAACACAGCGCTCTGAGTCACAGTCCGTAACAGAGAGCCGTGAGGGTCTTTAACAGCACCATGCCTTGAGTCCCTTCTTCCTGTTTCATCATCAGGAGCTGTCAGTCACACACAGAGAGAGAGAGAGGGAGAGATACAGAGAGAGTGCAATTTCCCTTGTGAGAGGCACTCTTTGGGTCAACCATAAACTACTACTGAGTTTTTCAGACACCTGCAATGTCATTCCAACATAGTCATGAAGCAAAACCCTTTTGGAGGGAGATGGTTTTCTTTTTTTACAGGAGTGAATCAATTCAGAAAGATATTACATAAAACACTGTTTCTTATCTTCCTCCGCAGGCTCTTCAAATGTTTCCTGTCTCTCTAACCCACTCCAAACCATCACCACTGGTTATTTCAGTCTTATTTTTCTGTGTCATTTGGTGATGTTTTCCTCAGATGTTATCTGAAGGTGACTGCTTCAAACTGCTGGGAAGAAAAATGATCTAAAATGGTCTGTGCACATGACACGAGGAGTGAGGAGAGAAACTTCTTCAGCCGGTCTTATTACCTGGAGGTATGTGACAGAGCTGGAGAGATAGCTAAGACTTTGCAATAAGGTTACATGAATTGGCACGCAGTACCTAGGTAACAAATTAGTCACACACATACACACATCAGTACATACTTAAGTATCAACTCAAGGACAGAACTGCATACATTTAAAATAAAAATACACACTTTTATACACTTAAGCTTAACATTCCATTTATCAATACCACTTTTCTCTACTGAGGCAGGCCCTGATATTGTAATATCACTGCACCAATGTTCTTTTAAAAAACCTGAGAGATTCTCACAGCATCAGTTAGTCAGTGATCTGACCAGAGTATCATATCAATGGGAGCACGACCAAAATCCTTACTCTGCTGAAGCTTTGCTTATAATTCCTGAATAAATTATAAATCAAATAAATATATAATACATAGACAAAGCACTATAGTAATATGTGACTTGGTCTTCACCAATCCAATGTGACAGTGAGCTAACCTTTTGAACTTGTCATTCTATTCATTATCAAGTATGTGCAAAATGGCAATTTTTGCTGTGTTTTACAGTATACCATTTGATTGAATTAAGCCTCTCACAGTTTGCACAGTGAGATGGATGTTTCAGATCAATCGGATTGTAGGCCATTTAGTTAAAACACTGCACTATGGGTCAACTCTTGGTTGTTCATGTAATGTTCATGTAATGTTGACATAGTTTGTTGATTTTATGAAAGGAAAATTCAACATGGTGTTCTATTGTAATACATGGTAGTCCAATATAGCATATCATATTTGTTTTTATTTACATAGTAGAATGCATCTGCTTTTATAACCAACTTGATTTCGGGCCATTCTTCAGTGGCTTCCTAATCCATCCTTGTTTTCTGATTGCATAAGCCTAATTCACAAATCATGATCATAACCATAACTCCTAATCAGTATTCCTGTGCAACTTGGTGCATTGCTCAAGCATATCGCTACGTTGTGGGATTATTCGTGCTGAGGCCAGCACTTTGTCGATATCTACATGACAAATATCATCTGTCCATGGCAACCTTCATTTACAGTGTTTTACTTCATAATGGGAAAATCTCATCTGATGTTTCGCTCCCTGCCTGGGAAGAAGCAGTGAAATCCCAGTCGCAGCTAAGCCACACGGGATAAAGCGGGACAGATATTGTTGTGTTCGTCAGGATCCATAATTACGCCTGCTCGAGAGAGAGAGAGAGTGCGGGAGGAGGATGGGCCGGGTGGTGAGGCAGAGGAAGAAGGCTAGTGATATATCTATGGAGGACAGAAATCTTTTGTCCTGAAAGACACCAGTTTATGTGGGTTTGGGACATGGTTGGCCACAGAAGGAGAGGAGGACGGAGAAAGAGGAGTGTGGTTGAGATGAGGAGTGAAAAACAGGGGGTTGCGTTTGGGTCTTCATCTTCAAGTCGTTTTTTTTCAACACGTGGGGGCAAATGAGGAGTAGTGGGAGGGGGAAGAATGTCAGGGCTGTTATCATGATGAAGGGTCTGTGTGTGACTGAGATAAATGTTTATTCTGCTAGTATACACAATGTTCCATTCCATTCATCTAGTTAAGTGTTTTACAGCTCCTTTGCCCCTGTTAATTTCATTGTGAAAGTAATAACAATAAGGAAAACATCTACTCCCTCATAGACTGGATCAGAGCTCTATTCTGGTGCAGTAGATCTGCAACCAATTTCTCATTGGTTGCAGACACAAACGTGTAATAGATTTAGCACATCATGCCGTTGCTTTTCAATACAACCCTCTCAACATGGTTGCAGCACCTTTACTGAAGCTATTCCTAGTGTTTTTCTCTCTTTACTCTCTTTGCCTAGAAACAACTACGAGTAGATGTGTTTTCCCCATTGCAGTAAAAATAGTATTCCATCAATTATATAGTGTGTTTCCGCAACATTTTTTTCTTCCCTTTGAACTCGGTGCTCCCTCTCCCCTCCACCCGTCCCTTTTTATCTCTCCCAGTCCTCGGTTCTCTGATAACCACGTATTTTCCACCCCCTTGCAAGTCCCTGCGATAAGTTTATTGCGGTTTCACAGTCATGATTGCCTATCCTGGAAGCATGTGTTTCAGACATAAGGAAGTAGATGACGGCAAATGTTTTACTTTTACACTCTGACAAAACAGAGATGCTAATTCTAGGTCCCAAGAAACAAAGAGATCTGCTGTTTGATCTGATGAATAATCTCGATGGTTGTACAGTCGTCTCAAATACAACTGAAGGACCTCGGCGTAGTCTGTACCCTGAACTAATCCATGCTTTTGTCACTTCAAAATTAGACGCAATGCTGTACTCTCTGGCTACCCAGACAAGGCACCAAATAAACTTCAGCTAGTGCTAAATATGGCTGCAAGAATCTTGACTAGAACCCCAAAACATATAATTTCGATCATATTATTCCAGTGCTGGCCTCTCTACAATGGCTTCCTGTTAAGGCAAGGGCTGATTTCATGGTTTTACTTCTAACCCACAAAGCTTTCTCCTATAGAGCTACATTTTTGGGGAGTGGTCTGCCGATACTTGTGAGAGACGCAGACTCGGTCTCAACCTTTATTTCTTTACTGAAGACTATCTTAAGTAGGTCCTATGATTGAGTGTAGTCTGGGCCAGGGGTGCGAAGGTGAATGGCAAGGCACTGGAGTTATGAACCACCCTTACTTTCTCTGCCTGGCCGGCACCCTTCTCTCAACTGGGATTTTCTGCCTCTGACCCTATGGCTTGCTAGTGCTCTCCCATGCTGTCCTTACATCTTGCCAGGCTTTTTTAGCTATACTCGACTTTGAGTGGGTTGAGTCACTGACGTGACCTTCCTGTCCGGTTTTGCACCCCCTCAGGCTCGTGCGTTGGGGGAGATCTTTGTGGGTTATACTCCGCCTTGTCTCAGGGTAGTAAGTTGGGGGTCTGTTGAGATACCTGTGGTGGTGTGGGGGCTGTGGTTTGGCAAAGTGGGTGGGGTTATATCCTGTCTGGTTGGCTCTGTCCGGGGGTATTGTCAGACGGGGATACAGTCCCCCCCCCAAGTCTCCAGTATCTATGTTGCAATAGTCTATGTGCCAGGGGGCTAGTGTCAGTCTATCTAGTGTAATTCTCCTGTCTTATCTGGCGTCCTGTGTGATCTTAAGTATGCTCACTCTTATTCTCCCATCTCTCTCTTTCTCACTCCCATCTCTCTCCCATCTCTCTCTCTTGCTCTCTCGGACCTGAGTCCTAGGACCATACCTCAAGGCCTGACGACTCCTGGTGGTCCTTCCCCAGTCCACCTGGTCGTGCTGCTGCTCCAGTTTCTGCTATTCTGCCTGCAGCTATGGACTTGTTACCTTATCCCAGACCTGCTTTTTTGACCCCCCCCCCCCCCCCCCTCTCTCTCTCTCTTGCATCTGCTGTCTCGACCTCTGAATGCTTGGCTATGAAAAACCAACTGTCATTTACTCTTGAGGTGCTGACCTGTTGCACCATCTATAACCACAGATTATTATTTGACCCTCTATTAACGTCTGAACATCTTGAAGAACGATCTGGCCTTAATTGGGGCTAGGGGGCAGTATTTTCACGGCCGGATGAAAAACGTACCCAATTTGAACAGGTTACTACTCTGGCCCAGAAACTAGAATATGCATATTATTAGTAGATTTGGATAGAACACACTCGGAAGTTTCTAAAACTGTTTGAATGGTGTCTGTGAGTATAACAGAATTCATATGGCAGGCAAAAACCTGAGAAAAAGTCAAGCCGGAAGTGAAGAATCTGAGGTTGTAGTTTTTTCAAGTGATTGCCTTGACTGTATACAGTGACTTAGGGTTCATTTTGCACTTCCTAAAGCTTCCACTAGATGTCAACAGTCTTTAGAACGGTGTTTGAAGATTCTATGGTGAATTTGATGGGAATAACAGCACAAGGAAGTAGGTGTCCCATTATAAGACATGGGCTCAGTCAACGGCAAGGACTTGGGAGCGAGCTGAGTTCATATTCACTCCTAAAGAAAACGGATATTTGGAATTTTATTCAAGATATATGATAAAAACAACTTAAAGATTGATTCTATAGATCGTTTGACATGTTTCTACAAACTGTAGTATAACTTTTGACTTTTCGTCTGGACTAAGTAAGCATGCGCGTTGTGGATTTGGATAGTGAACCTAACGCGCGAACAAAATGGATTATTTGGACATAAATATGAACTTTAGGATAAAGTAATCCTTCTAACCCCCCCCCCCAAAAGATCTAGATGCACTATTGTAAAGTGGTTGTTCCACTGGATATCATAAGGTGAATGCACCAATTTGTAAGTCGCTCTGGATAAGAGCGTCTGCTAAATGACTTAAATGTAATGTAAATGTTTATCGAACATTTATTGTGGAGCTGGGGTCCCTGGGAGTGCCTTCTGATGAAGATTATCAAAGGTAAGTGAATATTTATAATGTAATTTCTTAGTTTTATTGACTCCAAGATGGCGGGTTTCTGTTTGCTTGTTATTGGTGTCTTCTGGGCTGTACTCAGATTATTGCAAATTGTGCTTTCACCGTGAACCTTTTTTGAAATCTGACAAAGCGGTTACATTTAGGAGAAGTGTATCTATAATTCTGTGCATAACACTTCTATATTGATCAAAGTTTATGATGAGTATTTCTGTAATATGTGTGCTCATTGTGCTCATTCACCGGAAGATTTGCAGGGAAAACGTTTCTCAACATTACGTGCCAATGTAAAATGCTGTTTTTGGATATAAATATGAACTTTATCGAGCAAAACATACATGTATTGTGTAACATAATGTCCTAGGAGTGTCATCTGATGAAGATCGTCAAAGGTTAGTGCATAATTTTAGCTGAATTTCTGGTATTTGTGATGCCTGTCCTTGCTAGGAAAATGGCTGTGTGGTTTTTCTTGTGTTGGAACTGTCCTAACATAATCTAATTTTATGCTTTCGCCGTAAAGCCTTTTTGAAATCGAACAATGTGGTTGGATTAACGAGAAGTTTATCTTTAAAATGGTGTAAAATAGTTGATTGTTTGAGAAAATGGAATTATGAGATTTTAGCTGTTGTGAATTTGGTTTTCTGATTTTGCTCTGATTTTCCTCTGATTTTCCACTGGCTGTTGTCAAACTCAATCCCGTTAATGGGATAAGAACGGGAAGAGGTCCCCTAGAGGTTAATGGCCATGTACTCTTATAATCTCCACCAGGCACAGCCAGAAAAGGAATGGCCACCCATTTTACATTTTAGTAGACGCTCTTATCCAGAGCGATTTACAGTAGTGAATACATACATTTCATGCATTTTTTTTGTTTTTTGTACTGGCCCCCATGGGAATTGAACCCACAACCCTGGCGTTGCACACACCATGCTCTACCAACTGAGCCACAGGGAAGCCACCCCTCAGAGCTTGGTTCCTCTCTAGGTTTCTTCGTAGGTTCCTGCCTTTCTAGGGAGTTTTTCACAGCCACCATGCTTATACTGTACATCTGAATAGCTTGCTCTTTGCGGTTTTAGGCTGGGTTTCTGTATAAGCACTTTGTGACATCTGCTGATGTAAAAAGGGCTTTATACATAAATACATTTGATTGATTGATGAAGCATGTACTTTTTGGATCAAAGCAAGAAATATTCTATCTGTGATTGTCCTAAAAACAAATCAATGCCACAAATGTATCTGATGCCTGGATGGTAATAATGAATGAATAAATAATAAAACATTTTAAAATCCTATCATACACAGAATCCACATTCTGGTGCCTGACCTTTGTCCTTTCCCTGACCTAAGTTTGACCTCCTCCAAACATGAAACACCAGCTGCACTCCTGGTAATCCTTAGTCTCCATAGTCAATTTATTGTTAGCATTGAAGCTAACTAGCTAATTGTGGTATTTACGAGCTACCATGTATTCTGCTCTGTAATTAGCCTTCACAGGGGGGCTCTCTTTGTACAGACCTCAGTGTGTGACATCAAAGAACCATGCACACTTCGTGACAATCGTCCAGGTATGGTTCACTCAGAGTTTTTTCACAAGCTTTGTAGTGCATGGCTAATGGCTAATCCCATTGAAGCATGCCGTTGTAAGGATGTTCTCATTGACCTTTTCATGAAATCTTCTTTGATAATGAGGTACTGTAGGTCCCTTAACATTTACAGGAGAATTGGACAGGAAAGTGGATTGTGGCTTACACGCTTTGTAGAAAATATTCTCTGGCTTTAAGTAATAAGCAGTGGTAGAGGAAGTTGTTTAAATGTCACGTTTAAGATATAAATGGTCATGGGACTTGCTATACAGTATTGTTAATCCAGAGTAATTCCTATCGTCATACAGAAAGGTATGCTAAATCAATGACAAACTATGTTTATAGATGCAAGTGTGTGACTGTGACTCCGTCATCCTCACTAATTATCTTCTGTAGGCTTTTAAGGCTCTGACGAAAGCCAGGTTTTGGCTTGTGGTAGTAAATGCTTGGTGGGTGGGTGAGTGGGTGGGTGGGTGGGAGGGAGAGAGGGAGGGAGAGAGGGAGAGAGAGAGTCCCCAAAAAGGAATTGAGATGGAGTGATAAAGAAGATAATGGGAAAGAGCTGCCTGCTTCACCTACTGCAGTAGCAGTGTGGTCCGTAGACCAAGGGCACTATCATAACCGACTCCATAAATCAAAGTGACCTGGATTATGACACACGTGCGCACGCAAAGCAATTAAGAGACCGGAGCCTGGTTTGGGAAAGAAAGAGAGGGAGAACAGACACTGTGTCTGTGCAAATAAAGTCATAGACAGAGAGAATATGGTGAGGGAGAGGGAGGGAGGGTTTGATATTGAATTCCATTTAATGGAAAACCTATTCTATTTCAGTTGGTTTCCTTTTCTGAGAACTTCCAGCTGGTCTGAATCTTCTTTTTCTGAGAACAGTTAACTCACACTGCCCAATCTACAATACAGAGATGTTGCATAGCAATCAGGTCAAATGTTCCAGCACATCAATTGGACCACAAACTAACCAATCCATCTTCAACATCCTGAACTTAAAGATGAAATCCGCAATAGGGGAAACAACGCCACAGGCCGCCCCACCACGTTGTTATTGTTTTTGCTGAGGAGCGTGGCGCAGCATGGTAAAACAAATTGCGTGCATGCAATGATGTCCAAGGGGAAGACAGAGTGTTTGTTGTTTGCAATAACTTATTTGTTGTTGTATCGCAAACGGACATGGCTGTTTCACCATTAAGGATTCCAGCTTTTTAACCTCAACCGCTCCACTTCATCTTATAGACTTCAACTTAACCTCCACTCCATCACTTCCATTTCAGTGACCTCATTCCACCCACGGCATCTGCTCTGACCTCTGCTGCAGCATGCCAAGGTGACAGATGGCATGGTCAGCTGGTCTTAGATAAATGCCTGGCACCTCTGCCAACCTGCACCACCATTCAACTATCCCTTGCCATGACACTCATACTGTCTTAGATAAATAATAACCCTGGTACGCTATTGGAATACCCAAACAATGTTTGTCTTAGTATGTGATGATTTTTCAATCATAGAAAGAGAAATTGACGTGCTCAGCTCAAATGTTTTGTAGTGACAAAAGGTCTTCGGGTGCCGTGGTCAAAAGTCATATACAGTACCTTCAGAAAGTATTCACACCCCTTGACTTTTTCCACATTTTCATGTGTTACAGCCCGAATTTAAAATGGATTGCATTTTGATTTTGTGTCATTTTGTGTTACACAATACCCCATAATGTCAAAGTGGAATTATGTTTTTAGAAATGTTCACAAATTAATTAAAAATGAAATGCTAAAATGTCTTGTCAATAAGTATTCAACCCTTTTGTTATGGCAAGTCTAAATAAGTTCACGGGTAAAAATGTGCTTAACAAGCCACATAATAAGTTGCATGTGCTTAACATGATTTTTAAATGACTATCCCATCTCTGAACCCCGCTGATACAATTATCTGTAAAGTCCCTCAGTCGAGCAGTGAATTTCAAGATAACTGAGGATGGCTCAACAACATTGTAGTTACTCTACATTACTAACATAAATGACAGAGTGAACCATGTACAGAATAAAACATTCCAAAACATCCATCCTGTTTGCAACAAGACACTGAAGTAATACTGCAAAAAATGTGGCAAACAAATGTACTTTTTGTCCTGAATACAAAGCGTTATATTTAGGGCAAATCCAACACAACACATCACTAAGTACCACTCTTCAAATTTTCAAGCATGGTGGTGGCTGCATCATGTTATGGGTATGCTTGTCATCGGCAAGGGCTAGGGAGTTTTTTGTTTATGAAAAGAAACGGAATAGAGCTAACCCTAGAGAAAAACCTGGTTCAGTCATCTTTCCAACAGACACTGGGTGATCAATTCACCTTTCAGCAGGGCAATTACCTAAAATGCAAGGCCAAATATACTCTACACAGGAGTTGCTTACCAAGACAACATTTTATGTTCCTGAGTGGCCTAGTTACTATCTATGGCAAGACTTCAAAAATGGCTGTCTAGGAATGATCAACAACCAACTTGAGACAGCTTGAAGAATATTTATTTATTTTTCTCCCCAATTGGTAGTTGCAGTCTTGTCCCATCACTGCAACTCCCGTACAGACTCGGGAGAGGCGAAGGTCGAGAGCCAACGCGTCCTTGCCAAGCCACACTGCTTCTTGACACACTGCTCGCTTAAGCCGGAAGCCAGCCGCACCAATGTGTCGGAGGAAACACCGTACAACTGCCGACCGTGTCAGCGTGCATGCTCCTGGCCCGCCACTGGAGTTGCTAGAGCGCAATGGGACAAGGACATCCTGGCCGACCAAACCCTCCCCTAGTCCGGACAACGCTGGGCCAATTGTGTGCCGCCTCATGGGTCTCCTGGTCGCGGCCGGCTGCGGGATCAATCATGGGTCTGTAGTGATGCTTCAAGTACTGTGATGCAGTGCCTTAGACTGCTGCGCCACTCGGGAGGCCAGTTTTAATAATTTTCTTAAGAATAATAACCAAATGTACAATCCAAATGTGCAAAGCTCTTAGAGACTTACCCAGAAAGACTCCCAGGTGTAATCACTGGCAAAGGGGATTCTAACATGTATTTACTCCGGGGGATTGAATACCTATCTAATCAAGATAAATGAGTGTTCTATTTTATATCTTTTTTTTCCCTTCCACCAGTATTTTGTCTAAATCATTGACAAAAAATTACACTTAAATTCCTTTGAATCCCAATTTGTAACACTACACAATTTAAAAAAGGTCAAGGGGTGTGAATACTTTCTGAAAGCACTATACTTGAATAAAAAAAAAACGCACTCCCTGAAATATTCTTTACGTTTGAATGTATTTTTTTAGCAGCAAAGGTCAGAACAAATGGACGCGTTTCGGCGGCAGCCTTTGTCAGCTTTTGGAAAACAATAGACATTCACATTACATAAATGTTTTACTATTTTCCACAAGAGCTTCAAATTATAAAATTATAAACAAAGAAATGTGCACCTGTTGCTCACAGGAATGATGTTTCAATCCTCACTGGGTTCTTACACATCTTCTCCTCTGTGCGTCCTCTCTCCCAAGGAGTTGAGCAAGGAGAAATGGTGTGGAAAAGACTGACTCAGTTCCCACGGGGGTGGGAATGTTGTCAAATTGAACTTTTGCGTTGATCGCAAAATAGCTTCACTCTTCTTTGCAATTTCTCTTCGCTCTGCACCAAGTGAAATTGTTTGTCTTATTCCACTGTTGCCAAACCCCTCTTGACCCCAGGATACTGCTCATTTCTAAGGCAAGGCTAAGAACGGGACATGTCTTGAGCAGATAATACTATGGCGGGGAAAATGGGCCATCCTCAACATGAAGATGTCTACCGTACTCTCTCAGAAACTCCTCATGAAGACAACAATAGATTCCCATATTACCCAAGTAAATCCCTCTGACATTACAGCTTACCCCTGTTCTAAATGATGTTCCATCCTGAAACATATGGCACTGTAGACATATGAACCGCAATCGAACCTTTTATCATTGCACTGTGAAGAGATTAAATCAGTAGACATACAGTAAATGCAAGGTTCGATATCATAATCCAATATGTCAAGCGTGAAATCCTGATGACCGTGTCACACATGCTACATGTACGCTTGCTGTCGATGAAGCGTTACCATGGCTATCAATGAGGGGCTGCTGCAAAATGTTGGGGTTGTGGGAAACTGCCCAGCCAGAGGAAGGTCACTGGATTGGCTGTTTTAATTATCGCTGTGACCTCAATGGAAATCTTGTGGGCCCCGAGATGGGTGCCAAACAACCACAATTCATCAATCCACGTTGAAGGTGGACGCAATCGGCGAGTAAGAGACGAGCAGCTTTCTCACGTCCACGAGTAGTAGCCCTTGGAGCGCTGTGGGAGTACTGTGTGGGCATAGCCTAGCTATTTTTGTCCATCTTCATATTGTATTCAACCATTTGATTTGGCAAGCCTAAATATGTTCAGGAGTAAAAATGTGCTTAACAAGTCAAATAATAAGTTGTATGGACTCACTCTGTGTGCAATAGTAGTGTTTAACATGATTTTTGAATGATTACCTCATCTCAGTACCCCACAAATACAATTCTCTGTAAGGTCCCTCAGTCGAGCAGTGAATTGTAATCACAGATGCTGACAGTGAATATCCCTTTGAGCATGGTGAAGTTATTAATTACTCTTTTGATGGTGCATCAATACACCCAGTCACTACAAAGCTACAGGTGTCCTTCCTAACTCAGTTTCCGGAGAGTTTAATGGCTGTCATAGGAGAAAACTGAGGATGGATCAACAACATTGTAGTTGCTCCACAATACTAACCTAATTGACATAGTGAAAAGAGGGAAGCCTGTACAGAATAAACATATTCCAAAACATGCATCCTGTTTGGAAGAAGGCACTAAAGTGATCCTGAACAAAATGTGGCAAAGCGATTCACTCTTTGTCCTGAATACAAAGTGCTATGATTGGGGCAAATCTAATACAACACATTACTATCACTCTCTGTTAGGTATGCGTAACTGGCTGTAAGGGAGTCAGGCGCAGGAGAGCAGAAGTTGGGTAGCCAAAGGAGCCTTTTATTTCGGCGAACAAAACACACGGTACTAAGAACACTAAACACAATATGGGTTGACGCAAACCAGTCTTGCGTGCACATACACGAAACAACAAACAATTCCACACACAGACATGGGGGGGGGAACAGAGGGTTATATACACGTCTAATACTGAGGGAATTGAAACCAGGTGTGTAGGAAAACAAGACAAGACAAATGGAAAAATGAAAGGTGGATCGGCGATGGTTAGAAAGCCGGTGACGTCGACCGCCGGACGCAGCCGAACAAGGAGAGGAACCGACTTCGGCGGAAGTTGTGACGCTCTCCATATTTTCAAGCATAATGGTGGCTGGATCATGTTATGTGCATGCTTGTAATCGTTAAGGACTGAATAGAGCTAAGCAGAGGCAAAATCCTAGAGGATAACCTGGTTCAGTCTGCTTTCCTCCAGACACTGGGAGATGAATCCTCTTTTCAGCAGGACAATAACCTAAAACACAAGGCCAAATCTACACTGGAGTTGCTTACCAATAAGACAGTGAATATTCCTGAGTGGCCGAGTTACAGTTTTGACTTAAATCTACTTGAAAATCTATGGCAAGGCCTGAAAACAACCAATTTGAGAGAGTTTAAAGAATTTAGAAAATAATAATTGGGAAATATTGCACAATGCAGGTGTGGAAAGCTCTGTATCTAGCTGAAGCAGCATCTAAAGCAACAAGGATCATAGCTTAATAGTTACGTGTGTGTGTGTGTGTGTGTGTGTGTGTGTGTGTGTGTGTTTGTGTGTGTGTGTTCCAAGGCAGACCATAATAATAATGTATTCCTGTTTAGTGCACTAATCAGGAGTTTCTGGTTCATACTGTACATACCATTTGTGGCTTAGACTTGTAACGCAAGCAGGGACTAAGCAGCGGGAGACCGATTTTAGTTGATATTTAATGATGCTCTTCGAAATTGAAAACCATTGGGTATTTCCGCTAAACATTCCCAATAGTCCAAAGCAAAATACGTCTATTGACTTGCTCTAACAGATATTGGTCCTAGGGCTAAAAAGGTATCTTCGCTAACTCCCCGTGGGTTATAAGCAGTCCTTAGATATGCTGGTACTGGAGACATTAAGTGAGCACAACTTTGACATTTCAAACCACCATCTCAGCATGGTGCACTTATATGCTACCTACAGGGTGGCTTCCCTCCTGATCTGCCACTTAATTTAGATATAGAATGGAAAATAGCCTTACCATCTGATATATATTTGACACCAGAAGCAGTGCAAAACTTGCACATTTTCCCTTAAATATTACCCAGCTAAGTGTAGCAGCCTAAGTCAATGTCTCCCTCTGTATCTAGCTGAAGCAGCATCTAAAGCAACAAGGATCATAGCTTAATAGTTACGTGTGTGTGTGTTCCAAGGCAGACCATAATAATAATGTATTCCTGTTTAGTGCACCAATCAGGAGTTTCTGGTTCATACTGTACATACCATTTGTGGCTTAGACTTGTAACGCAAGCAGGGACTAAGCAGCGAGAGACCGATTTTGGTTGATATTTAATGATGCTCTTCGAAATTGAAAACCATTGGGTATTTCCGCTAAACATTCCCAATAGTCCGAAGCAGAATACATCTATTGACTTGCTCTAACTAGTATTGGTCTAAGGGCTAAAAAGGTCTCTTCCCTCACTCCCTATGGGTTATAAGCAGGATGCTGACATAACTAGTAATTACAATAAACTGGAAACTTGATTTCCCTCCAAGTTGGTTATTGATTTCTGCTAATACTGCAAAGCCTTGTGGGTTGATTCTGGTGTATCTATTTCATGTTGTGGCAGCTTTGACCATATGATCTAAAGAGATGCAGAGCATGTCATGTTAGCTTAGTTCTGATTCTACGGGTCACCGGTGGTGGTGGCATGCGATAGAGCCATCAGAACAGCCTTCAGATGGATGTTTCATTCCGTCTCACTTCTCAAGCCACAAATTGTTTTGTCTCTACCCTGGGAAAGTGTTGAGTAATTGCTTCATTCTCAAACATCCAGGCAGGTGGTAATTCCCCTGTTCAATTCCCAAGGGGCTGTTGACTTCAAATGGAATTTAGGATCTGGGTTAAATCTTCACTGTGTATTCAGACATCATTCTGTCTCCTCCAATGAGCTTGGAGAGTCTAAAACGCTCTCATGCATTTGATCTCGTTTTTTTCTGGAGATGGAGAGGAGTCACTGATACTGCAGTAGACCAAAATCACATATGAGACCATTTAAGCTGGAGATCTGTTGCCATCCATACACTATGTATTTATATGAGAAATCTCAATTAACCCGTTTTTGGGTCTGTTATCAGTAAATATAAGGTGTATTTTGTTAGATGAGATAAGAGGCAATCCTTCACTCTCCTTTTTCTCAGCCCAGTGTTATCAGTCTAGATCATATAGAATTGGATTGACCAAAGATTATCCCAAGCTGTCCAGCGGGCAACACTTGGCACGTGGTTGTAAACTGTCTTTCTGCTTTAGAAGACGTCATACTGATTGTAACCAACCGGCCTCTCACAACCAGGTGAAGACATAATTATTTTCCTCGACGACATCAAACCATCATGGGAAAGACGTCACATCTTGGTTGATTTACTGGTTGCTAAAAATACATCGACAAACATCCTTATACAACCAAACCCTGATGTCATAGTCATTGTAACCAGTTTTGCCCGCTTGGTATAGAGCGTTCACATCAGTGCTCTAAGTGGAGGCCATCTCCTCCCCGTTTCCTTGGTGACAAATTACACTCTGGCTTGATTTGTCATGCCTTGTTGCTGGTGATGGTGGCTCCAGTCAAGTGGAATCCTCCCAGGACGTGTCACCAATCCCATTAGTTTCTGGCTTTAACACTCAGTCAGACCGGTGAGAAAGGATGACTAATGCGTGGCAACTTCCTTCTCTGCGGGACGGTAAAACAAAGATTGTATTCTGCTGAGAGGATGGGGGGGGAAATCCTCTTACATTAGAGTCAGCATTACAGAGGAAACCGGGTTGGCAGAGGGTTTCAGTAGACAGTACACACCGACTAAACGTTAAGTAAACTGTATACAATGCCCTGCTGAATTTAGCTAGTGTGGCGGGACAGGGCCTACATGCTGAGGAACATAATAGCATATTTACAAACAATGTGACAGTCTTATGTGCCATGTTACATACGCATAGTAAGTGTAGCATAATGCGATATGGTGAGTCTCGCAGACCATCACAGCCTGCCGGTCACACATCACCTGAGGTAAAACAGCGAGCCACATGGTAAACAACCCCCAGCTGAACCTTGGGCTGTTGTGACACAGGAGCACTGGAGCTGAAAATGTGAGGCTGGTTCTTGACGACACACACTGTGTGGAAGACCATCAACCATGAACTGCCAGATTCCTAATTTTTTTGTTGTTTTCAAAGCGACTTTGAGATTCTTGTTAGTAATGAAAAGCTCTATATAAAATAAATGTATGATTATTTTGTCCAACCACTCCGCGGATGGATTCTGCTCAGCACTTCCCCTGTAAATGGAGGAGAGGTCACCCCCTGTACTCTGAGCTCTCTCTCTCTCTCCCTTGGTCTACGCACCACACTGCCACTGCAGTAGGTGAAGCAGGCAGCTCTTTCCCATTCTCACTTCCATTATCTTCTTTATCACTCCATCTCTATTCCTTTTTGGGAACTTTTCCATCGCTGACTCTCCTTTTCTCTCTCCGTCCTCCCCTCGGCGTGTTGGTCCCTCCATTCCTGTCAGTCCATCTCTTACAGTATATTCTCTCTCTCTCTCCCTCTCCCTCTCTCCCTCCGTTTTATTGCTGGTGTCAACTCAGAGTTCCCCCCACTCTCGCTGTAATCGTTTGGAGGGTGAGGGACCCTTGCCCAGAGTTGTTTTTGTTAAGATGAGGTTGTAAGCTCTGTATCTTGTTGGACTGTTTCCATTGGCTTTCCTATTGGGAGGCAAAAAAGAGCTCTTTGGGTGGTTTCCCAGCGGAGTGGAGCAGGCAGAAATGCTTAGCCTGGCACCTCTCTATTTGATTTGCATGCATGCTGTGTGTTCCACTGCAGGTCTGCGGTCTTTAGTTTTTAAAGCTCCATGAAGTCTTTTTAATTGTATTTTTATGTCTAATAAATAACTGTGTCTCCAAAATATATGCGTTATAATTTATTTCTCTAAGCCTCCTTGGGCCACTGAAATGCTCAGTCCAATTGTGCGGGCATGGGGATACACATGTCAATATATATTTATATATACACATCCCTGATTGGCTGATAGAATCGTCTAGAGTCCACCCCTTCACCCCTTCAAAAAACAACAACAAAGGCACATGGTATTCAAAATGTCCGTTGAAGCTGGAATTGGACCATTCAAGTGATGAACTTCCACAGGTGTGTAGGCTACTATGTTTTGTCACCAAAACAAAAAGCATACATAATGCATTAATTTGCTATATCATTGTTTTTTTACTGTTTTCAATAGGTTATCCTGATTATTAAGTAGGTCACCAGAAGATGCAGAAGATGCAGGACCAGAACAGCCTGTTTGCATTGTGGACCATCCTGGCCTATACCCCTGTTTGCCATCTATTCCTTGCAGAATGCCATGATTATCTACAGGGCAACTATATGGTATAGTCTTCAGTATCATCACAAAGTCTATTTCATCATTTTATGAAATAGACTTTGATGATACTGGAGATTATAACTTATAATAAAATGTCTAATGGCTGAACCATGCCCTTTGACAGACTTATTAGGAATTATTAATGGACAGGGGGTGGTTACTCGTCTATCTGTGACTGTCTGTATGACCAATAGAAGACATTGGTAGTTATTACAGCTATCTGGCCTATAGGAGCTTTGTTAGTTCGTGCTGGGGCTATCTGGGCAGTATCTGATGCTGCAGCCTGCGTAGTCCATCACATCTACCAGGGGCCTCATTTATAAACCGCGCGTATGTAAGGGCTGTCGTCGTAAGAAAACCAAGATGCAGCGGAGGATGTGTATTAATTTTGAATATTTAATAAAATGAACCACTACAAACAAAACACTAAACAGCAACGACAGCAAACAGTCCTGTCTGGTCAAAAATGAACGAGACAGAAAACACTAGACAGAAACAATCACTCACAAAAACCCAAAGGAAAAACAGGCTACTTATGTGTGACTCCCAGTCAGCAACAACAAACTACAGCTGTGCCTGATTGGAAGCCACACGACCAAAATCAACGAAACAAACCAACCTAGAAAAAAGAACATAGAACGCCCACCCAATGTAACACCCTGGCCTAACCAAAATAACGAACAAAAAACCCCTTTCTATGGCCAGGGCGTTACAGTACTCCCCCTAAAGGTGCGGACTCTGGCCGCAAAACCTGACTCTGAAGGGGAGGGTCCGGGTGGGCCTTCTTACGGCGGCGGCTCAGGTGCGGGACGTGGCCTCCGCTCCACCCTCGGCGTCGCCCACTTAGGTGGCGCCCCTGGCCCTGGGCGCAGGCACAGGACTCACCGGACTGGCGGGCGGCTCTGGCTGCTCCGGACAGGCGGGCGGCTCTGGCGGCTACGGACAGGCGGGTGGCTCTGGCGGCTCCGGACTGGCGGGCGGCTCTGGCGGCTCCGGACAGGCGGGCGGCTCTGGCGGCTCCGGACAGGCGGGCGGCTCTGGCGGCTCCGGACAGGCGGGCGGCTCTGGACTGGCAGGCGGCTCTGGCGGCTCCGGACTGGCGGGCGGCTCTGGCTGCTCCGGACTGGCGGGCGGCTCTGGCGGCTCCGGACTGGCGGGCGGCTCTGGCGGCTCTGGCCCAGGACTCACCAGGCTGGGGAGACATGAAGGAGGCCTGGCTCTGGGCGCAGGCACTGGACTCACCAGGCTGGGGAGACCAACTGGAGGTCTGGTCCGTGGAGGAGGCACAGGACTGACCAGGATGGGGAGACCCACTGGAGGCCTGGTCCGTGGAGGAGACACAGGACTGACCAGGATGGGGAGACCCACCGGATAACCCAGAACCTACACAACTGGAAACAGCTAGATTATTGCCTAGGGAACGTTCGCATAGGCTAAGCTCCAACAGTTGTCTGTATTGCGGTGCTGTGGGGCATTTCATTGCTACCTGTCCAGTGAGGAGACCTAGATCCCCCCTTTTGCTGTTATTCTGTGGGGAGACCAGTTAAAGTCTTTTCGGGTGCTCATTGACTCTGGGGCTGATGAGAGTTTCATAGACGCTACCCTGGTATCTGAACTAGTTATTCCCACTCAACCCCTTTCCATTCCCATGGATGGCAGAGCACTGGACGGCCGTTCCATTGGCAGAGTCATGCACAGCACAGCACAGTTCCTATGACTCTGCGGATATCTGGTAACCACAGTGAGTCAATACAGCTGCTTGTCATTGAGTCTCCTCACATCCCTGTGGTTTTGGGATTTTCTTGGCTCCAGAAGCACAATTCCAGTATTGACTGGACCATAGGTTCAATCCTGGGTTGGAGCCTGTTCTGTCACTCACACTGCCTAAAGGCGTTGCAGCCTTCCCCTAAACATCTGCCTGCTTGGTTAAGTTCGGCCTCGGATCTCTCTGCTTTTCCCACAAAGTGTCATGACGTCCGGAATGTTTTCAGTAAGGATCGTGCTACCTCCCTTCCTCCAAATCGTCCTTACGATTGTGCGATTGACCTCCTCCCGGGCACCACACTGCCTCAAGGCCGGATTTATTCCCTGTCTGGCCCTGAGACCAAGGCCATGGATGAGTACATTGATAACTCTCTGGCGGCTGGACGCATTCGCCCTTTGGCCTCGCCTGCCGGCACAGGGTTCTTCTTTGTGGGAAAGAAGGACAAGACCCTGCGTCCATGTATTGATTAATGGGGTCTCAATGACATCACAGTCAAGAACCGGTACCCGCTACCACTCCTCTCCTCGGCTATTGAACCAGCAGCAAACAAGGCATTTGTGGATTTGAAGCAATGATTCACCACTGCCCCATCCTCATCCATCCGGATCTGACCCGTCAGTTTGTGGTGGAGGTTGATGCTTCCGATGTGGGAATAGGGGCCGTTCTTTCCCAGCGATCTGTCCAGGACCAAAAGCATCATCCCTGTGCCTTCATGTCCCATCGTCTCAACTTGGTGGAGAGGAACTATGACGTTGGTAACCGGGAACTCCTGGCAGTAAAGATGGCCCTGGAGGAATGGAGGCATTGGCTGGAAGGGGCAGAACATCCATTTTTGGTTTGGACGACCAGAAGAATTTGGAATATCTCCACACAGCCAATCGCCTTAACTCTAGGCAGGCCCGGTGTGCTCTGTTATTCACTAGGTTTCATTTTACCATTTTATACCGCCAAGGGTCCAAAAATGTGAAGCCGGCCGGCCTTTCCCACCTGTACAGTTCCGTTGCCACACCCTCGGAATCAGAGACCATTCTCCCTGCCTCATGTTTGGCGGCTGCGGTTGTCTGGGGTATTGAGGCTCTGGTTCGCAAAGCACGACGTTCCCAGCCGGACCCTGGGGGAGGCCCGGCTAACCAGATGTTCATTCCTGATTCGGTCCGGTCCCAAGTTCTGGAATGGGCTCACTCTTCCAGGCTTACCTGTCCTCCTGGTGCTTGTCATACCCTGGCTTTCCTCCGACAGCGCTTCTAGTGGCCCGCCATGGCTCCTGATGTCTCGGCCTTTGTCGCCGCATGCATGGTGTGTGCCCAAAGCAAGACTCTGTGGCAAGCTCCGGTCTGGTCTCCTTCAGCCACTTCCTGTTCCTCATCGCCCCTGGTCCCATATTTCCCTGGATTTTGTCACTGGGCTTCCTCCGTCAGATGGCAACACCACCATCCTGACGGTGGTTGACAGGTTCTCCAAGGCCGCCCATTTCATCCCTCTTCCTCAATTATCTTCCGCCAGGGAGACGGCCCAGCTCATGGTGCAGCACGTCTTCCAAATCCATGGACTCCCGGTCGACATTGTCTCAGGGGTCCTCAGTTTTCATCCCGATTCTGGAAGGCGTTCTGCACCCTTATCTGGTCATCGGCCAGCCTGTCCTCCGCGTTTCATCCCCAGTCCAACGGCCAGTTGGAGCGAGCTAATCAAGATATGGAGATGGCACTCCGGTGTGTTGTTGCCAGTAAAGTCACCACCTGGAGTCAGCAACTGGTCTGAGTGGAATATGCCAGGAACACTCTCCACTGCTCGGCTACTGGACTATCCCCCTTCGAATGCTGGTTTTGACCTTTTGCCTGTCCATGACCATTCTCTTGCAAGACTCTAACCATCTGCCTCCTGTGTCTGCATCTGGGTCTCGCCTTGTGCCTTTATACTAATGTAATTTCCAGCTGCAGACTAGTAATTCTACGTCTAGGATTTGCTCTTATTCTGTAGTGATCGACAGTATCAGAGTTGAACCATTTCCAGCCGTGTAGCCAACAGTACACGCTGTCTAGTCTCCTGGCCCTATAGAGTTGTAGTTCATAACCATTTCAACATGTAGCGTCAGCTCCATGTTTTCTAGTCTAGTGTAAGGAGTGGGTTTTATACACTCCTGAGAAAAGGGCTGTCATGACGCCGATGTAATGTCTATGCTCACTTGGGTGTGGCCACTAATTTGGGTAACTTTATATGAAAACTCATACTTTCTCATTTAGAAGGTTAACATCACATTACATCTTTTCACAAATTGTTTCATGTTTAATCACATACGCTTCACAATATGTATATGTAAACCCCATAATTAACCTGTGGGGATAGGGGGCAGTATTTGCACGGCCGGATAAACAACGTACCCGATTTAATCTGGTTACTACTCCTGCCCAGTAACTTGAATATGCATATAATTGTTTGATTTGGATAGAAAACACCCTAAAGTTTCTAAAACTGTTTGAATGGTGTCTGTGAGTATAACAGAACTCATTTGGCAGGCCAAAACCTGAGAAGATTCCAAACAGGAAGCCCTCTCTCTGACCATTTCATGGCCTTCTTGATCATCTCTAACCAAAACAGGGGATCTCTGGCATGACGTGACATTTTCTAACACTCCCATAGGCTCTCAGAAGGCGCCAGAAAGCTGAATGGTGGCTTTGCAGGCCCTGGCTGAAAAACATTAGCGCATTTTGTAAGTGGTCGATCTGAGGACAATGAGACTGGAGGCGCGTGCCCGAGCTGACACCATGTTTACTTTCTCTCTCTTTGAACGAAAACAACCACTCCCGGTCGGAATATTATCGCTTTTTTACGAGAAAAATGGCATAAAAATTGATTTTAAACAGCGGTTGACATGCATCGAAGTACGGTAATGGAATATTTAGAATTTTTTTGTCACGAAACACGTCGGGCGCGTCACCCTTATTTACCCTTCAGATAGTGTCTTGAACGCACGAACAAAACGCCGCTATTTGGATATAACTATGGATTATTTGGGACCAAACCAACATTTGTTATTGAAGTAGAAGTCCTGGGAGTGCATTCTGACGAAGAACACCAAAGGTAATCAAACTTTTCTAATAGTAAATCGGAGTTTGGTGAGTACCACACTTTGTGGGTGTCAAAATAGCTAGCCTGTGATGGCTGGGCTATCTACTCAGAATATTGCAAAATGTGCTTTCACCGAAAAGCTATTTTAAAATCGGACATAGCGAGTGCATAAAGGAGTTCTGTATCTATAATTCTTAAAATAATTGTTATGTTTTTTGTGAACGTTTATCGTGAGTAATTCAGTAAATTCACCGGAAGTGTTCGGTGGGAATGCTAGTCACATGCTAGTCACATGCTAATGTAAAAAGCTGGTTTTTGATATAAATATGAACTTGATTGAACAAAACATGCATGTATTGTATAACGTAATGTCCTAGGATTGTCATCTGATGAAGATCATCAAAGGTTAGTGCTTCATTTAGCTGTGTTTTGGGTTTATGTGACATTATATGCTAGCTTGAAAAATGGGTGTCTGATTATTTCTGGCTGGGTACTCTGCTGACATAATCTAATGTTTTGCTTTCGTTGTAAAGCTTTTTTGAAATCGGACAGTGTGGTTAGATTAACGAGAGTCTTTAAAATGGTGTAAAACAGTCATATGTTCGAGAAATTGAAGTAATAGTATTTCTAAGGTATTTGAATAACGCGCCACGGGATTCAACTGGCTGTTGAGTAGGTGGGACGCAAGCGTCCCACTGGCCCAGAGAGGTTAAGAAGTGTACACAACCAAAGACACAATAATGAGTGTTTCCTGTCCTTCATGAGATCACCAAATGAAACACGCTCGTCATGACTGTCCCTTAAGTGTCCACGGACCACTCCCACATTCTCAAAAATATAAATATTGTTTAATTATTCAAATTTTTGATATACAAGGGTCTCTGCGTTCCACAGTTTACATTCCAATCTCGACTTCCCGCTCTCCCCCTCTACGAGAGAGAGCATGCTGTAGAGCGGACTCACTGTAACCTGATCCTTCAGATCGTCACAGGAGAGTTATGACACTGGCCTTGTGATCATACTAATATTCATTTCTGATTACTATGACTAATTCACATACTCTAGGATCCACATGCTTTATCAGCTGGGACGTGAAAGGAATTAACCAGGTGGTCAAGCGTAGCCGAGTGTATGCTCATCTTAAGTCCTTAAATCCGGACATTGTTTTTCTCCAAGAGACCCATCTCCAGTCCAGCGACCATGATAAATTAAAGAGATGATGGGTAGAGCAAATATTTCACTCCAACTTTGGTGCTAAGGCCAGAGGGGCAGCCATCCTTATCAGTAAAGGCACCCCGTTTGTCTCCTCCAAAGTAATTTCAGATACTAATGGCAGATGTATTATAGTGATGGGGAAATTGTTTAGCACACAGGTTATTCTGGCTAACCTCTATGGTCCTAATTGGGATGACGCTCAATTCTTCTCTGACCTCATCGCAACACTTCCCGACCTTCCCAACTCTCATCACTGGATATTGGGCGGAGATTTCAGTTGTGTATTGCATCCAAGTCTAGACAGATCCAGACCGAAGCCCAACAATGTAATTTCAAAATCAGGCGCAGTAATCAACTAATTTCTAGAATCCTGTAATTTGTCTGATCCATAGAGGAGCAATCCCACTGCTAAACAGTACTCCTTTTTTTCTCCAGTCCACCGCTTAAACTCTAGGATTTACTTTTTCCTGCCGGACAATAGAATTCTTCCTTTTGTAACTAATAGCCAATATCCCAGCATTGTTATGTCAGACCATAGCCCTGTCCAGCTAGATATCCGCTTTCCGGACAGTACTGTGTCACAACGCGCGTGGCGACTTGACCCACTACTACTATCCTGGAATGCCTTTAAAAAATACATATCAACTCACATTGATGTCTTTTTACAGATCAACTGCACCGCTGACGTGTCTCACTCTACTGTGTGGGAGTCATTAAAAGTATATCTAAGGGGACAAATAATTTCAAACAAAGCATATGACAACAAACAGCACACCAAACGCTTATCGAAGCTATCTCAACTCATTGTAGATGTGGACAACAGATGTCCCTCTTATCCATCTCCGGAACTCTACAAAGAGAGACTGCTACACCGATCGAAATTTGACAATCTTTCCACCAAACAAACGGAGCAGCTTCTGTTTAAGTCAAGGCAAAAATTCTATGAACACGGAGAGAAAGCTGGCAGGTTGTTATCTCACCAGCTTCCACAATCCGCTGCTAGCAGCACCATACCTGAAATCTGTGTTGCAGCTGATTTAACTTCTACCAATCCCAAAGAAATCAACAATCAAATTAAGCAATTCTGTGCTCTTTACTTGTCAGATGATTTTCCTGACACATCTCGTATGCATGCATTTGTAGACAATCTGGACATCCCCTGTCTCAATTCAGATGAGCAAACCAACATGGATGCCTCAATAAATGATGATGAAGCTACTCTGGCAATCCAGTCCATGCAGAGCGGTAAAGCCCCCGGGCCTGTTGGCTTCCTTTTTGAATTTTATAAAGCATTCTCCTCTAAATTATCCCCTATCCTCAGCTCAATGTAGAATGACATCATTTCTAGTCAGAAAATGCCACACTTACCCAGGCAACTATTTCGGTTTTGCTTAAAAAAGACAAGAATCCCCTTATCTGTGGCTCATACTGCCCTATAAGCCTTTTGTGCTGCGATTATAAAATTCTCACTAAGGTCCTCTCGCTCCATTTAGAGACAGTGATGCCTAATATAATTAACTCTGACCAAAACGGATTTATCTCAGGTAGGCATTTTTTCTATAATATGTGTCGGCTATTTACTTTTCTTTATTCTGCCCACTCAACTCTGCAGCCAGAGGACGTCATCTCTCTTGATGCTGAAAAAGCCTTCGAATCGGGTTGAGTGGGAATATCTATTTACAGTACTAGAGAGATTTGGGTTTGGCCCGTCGTTCCTTTCCTGGATTAAGATTTTGTACTCGTCCCCAGTGGCTTCTGTTCACACCAACATTGTTACCTCCAGCTACTTCACTTTGCCAAAAAAAATCCCTTAATTTCCATTCAAGCCTACTAAGTGTCCAGTCGAGAGGTGCTTAGATCTTAACCCTTATCTGAAGGGCACAATCTCCAGATTATACGACATAATACAGACCATTAATCCGCCTTCCTTTGCAAATACAAAATCTGCTTTCAAGTGTGACAGGTCCATTTACAATAAACAACAATTCACATAATACTGTAGAAACGGTTTTCTGTCAATTTAACAATGGGCAAATATTATACCTTCCTGTCTTATTAGTAATCACCTTTTGTCCCTTCTGAGGTTTGCCAATGCCTGATGGGCATGGCAGCGTAGGCCCCTCTCATCACAGATACAGTGCATTCGGAAAGTTTTCAGACCCCTTGACTTTTTCCACATTTTGTTAAATTAAATTACAGCCTTATTCTAAAATGGAATAAATGATTTTTTTCCCTCATCAATCTACACACAATACCGCATAATGTGTCACCGCATGGCACTGACTGGTTGGCATTACTCACTCAGGCCCAGGAATAGTTCATTAGCACAATGGAGGGGGGAACCTCCTATTAACATGCAACACACACATATACACACAGCACTGATTCCATTATCAATGGTGGTTAGGCCCATTCCAGGACAGATAGTATTTCGACCATTGACCAGATCAAATATGACCAACCTCATTGAAGTGTCCTCCATTACTCTGAAGCTGGACTGGTGTCTGACCACTGCTTCAGACTTCTGTAACAGCTCTTGATATGGTAGAGGGGTTCCCACGATGCTAATGAACAACATATCCACTAGGTTTTGTACATAGTTTGTGAATTAAATAAAATATCATTACTCAATAAACATATGGCGAGAAGTAATTTATATGCTAATAGAGGGACTACTGAATAGATTCAGGCCGGTGACGCTGTAGCCATTACTATGACACTGACACCCCCGAATGCGGAAAACCAGAAACCCGTTTAAGCCAATATGGAGTAAACTGGCAAGCTTGCTAACTTACCCAGCTAATCAAAACAAAACCACATTAAAATTGGCTAGCTACCTTTCTTTGCCAGTTTGTTAGCTAAGTAGCTAGCTTTCAGCTGACTGGTGTTAGCTAGCTACAGAGGCCACATGTAGCTGCTGAATTTTGGATAAGCAACCTAACTTTAGCTAGCTACCTAGCTAATCAAAACAGGTGTTTGGATTTTTTGATTAACAGCTTGAATACCACCATATAGCTAGCTATCTAAAATAGCCTAGGTTTGTTCGCATACACTTCTTATGACTGGCAGCCTGGTGCAAACAGCTGTGTTGTTGCCGAGCAACCAACCTGGTTTTAGAAGTCTAAGCTTCAGCTAAAATGGATGTTAGCATTGACAGAAATGCTACAAAAAGGTACCACATCGTTGGTTCGTAATGGACAGAAATGAGCACGTGAGAGCGTTCAATTACACATTTAACCAAAACTGTTGCCCCTGCAAAGTTATACAGCCTGCAAGAGGGCAAGTCTAATGGTCACTTTATGGACACTGCGACCATTAGACTTGCCCTCTTGCAGGCTGAATAACTTTGTAACAGTTTTGGTTAAATGTGTAATTGAACGCTCCCACGTGCTCATTTCTGTCCATTACGAACCAACGATGTAATCTCTTGTTCACCCTTAACCAGGTAAGACTGGCATGCATGTTGTTGATGTTAGTTCTGCATGGGCAGTTATACTTTTCACTGCATTGTTCTTAATTCAGGGTCACGCAGTGTTTCTTGGAAGTCTTAAACAAATCTACTTTGAAACAAAAGTATACACCTCACAAACACAGTTATGGGTTTAAAAGAAAGAAGACAACTGTACCAGGACAGATAAAGAGTTGTATTGAGTTTGCATCCCAATATTACACATTACATACATCACAGAAGACTGAAATATAACAGAACTGTTTGACATAGAAACACCAGATGTTCTAGGTGTTTCACAATTTCAGGGTGGTATTTTGACGTCAAAATGCGGAAATATAATTTTAAAAACAACAGAGAAAAAAAGAACTGCACTGTCCCTTTAAGGAACAAACTGAAATTCAATTAAAAGCTGCAATATGTAACTTTTTGGGAGACCTGACAACATTTGCATAGGAAGCAAGTCTAAGAAGCGGTAGAACTGTTTTATTTGCTCTATTTCTATGCTCCCCGTTTTTTAAGTTTCGTTTTTGCATCTTTTACTTTCGGTTTTGAACACCAGCTTCAAACAGCTAAAAACACAATATTTGTGGTTTTGGAAAATATATTTCACAGCAGTGTAAATAGTACAATGATTCTCTACACTATACTTGTTTGTCTCATAAAATGAAATTAAGCAACTATTAGAGTTTTTGCAACCAGGAAATGGCAAAGCGATTTCTGCATAGAGCATCTTTAAATGGACTGTTATTTACGATGGAAATGTGTAATTCATGAGATCGGGTTCATTTCCTCAATTGACTGCTGTCTCATGTACAGTGGAGTCAAATTGCTGCTGGGTGACTTGTTGCATTAACCACTGTAGGACAGAAGTCCAATACATTGACTGAGCTTTACTTAGTGGTTGAATGCATGGCGTTCCCTGTGTTCAAAATTCATTAATTCCCTCCCTTTTCAGGCTGCTTCGCTTCTTGTCCATTTGCCAACACCACAGAATATGAGAGGGAAACAACTGAACGCAGAGGAGGGCTGGCACATTTAACAAATGTATTGTTTTTAATCTGTTTACCACACATCAGCGCAGATAAATGAGCCTCTCATGTCGAGGCTATCAATCAAAGTAATGGATATGAGGAAATCTGCCCTGAGAAACTCAGCAATACAACCCCACACCTTTAATTCACTCAAAGACAGCTGCTGCTCCCTCTAATGATAAAAGACAAGAATGGGCCACTAGGGGAGGCCTGGGTCTTGTTCACTAGGGCACACCGTAAAAAAATATTTTGAAGCAGAAAAGTAAAATGTAAATTTCTTATTGGACACTTCCTGGTAGAACCTCCCTCTTTCACTTTGTTTCAAAGCGTTTCCTAATGTTTTGAGATTACTGAACACTCCCTCCGAGAGAGATAACGAGAGCTGCACTCTGCCATTGGTGCCGAACAATGGGGTATGATGATTTTGATAAAAGACACAAACAGAGAGGTCTCAACTCGAGGGACAAACAATCGAGGCTGTCCTTCATTGAGAGAGCTCTGTCCTCCCTACTGTTTACCCACTGACACGCCACACCGTCAAGGACTCACGCATTGCTAATTACAAAAGCAATCCCATCTGCGTTCCAGGAATAGACTGCCGGATCCCTGACACTTCATTTTCCCAAAGTCACACAGATGCTGGGGTATCGATCCAAAGCTGTCTTCCCATCCCACCTCCCTTCAAGCACCAATGGAGAGAGAGATCCGAAGGATCTGCCTCCTCAACAGCCTACAACAGAATTCTTGTAAATGATCCGAACCATTTACATTAGCTCATAATGTTTCTCTGTTTAGATATAGATGGATATAGACATTTAGCAGACGCTTTTATCCAGGCGACTTGCAGAACTGTTGACATTGACAGTGACGCATGTAGTCCAACCCAACTATGGTGTTGCCAGCATTATGCTCTCACTGAGTCATTGGAACCACAAAAAAAACACTTCATAAGGTGTCTTATTCAAAATAGCTAAATATGGTCATTATGTTCCCATGCTGTGTATTCATTCCACTTCCAGATTAGCCACCAACGAGTGTTGTGTTATCCCAGCCTAGTTCTTCCAGCTAACAACAAACATTCCCACAACTTTAGAGAATATTCCCTTAAGAGTCTCATTAGGTCATTATCAAACGTTTTCATAGGAATGCTCCTGTGATGTGCAAGGAACCATTCCCTTCATTTCAAATAGAACTTACCCAGAAAATGGTAACCATGTTCTCAGAATTTAAGATATTAACCCTTTGAGCACACGGGTGTGATCATTCTACAGTGATCCCTGCAGCGTACGTTCAAACTGGTGTGATTAGAAAACTTTATTAGAATGTATTGTTACGACTGACGCAACAGTCAGTGTTTGAACTGGTCACACTGTTTTTTCACAGAAACATTTTGCACAAACACAGTCTTTACAACAAACATGGCTCCACAATAGCCGGCAAATAGCTTAGCATTAGCTTACCCATAATCAGTACATTCTTCAAAAAAGTATTTTACACACACCATATGTGTCCATTAGAATCTATGCAAGAATCGGAATGCTTGATTTTTGTCACAAGTACTAAAATGTGAATAAATATGTAAATAAATAAGACATGCAATTTTTATTTGGACACCTGAATGTGCAACATTCCCTTGAAACGTGTCTAGAAAATGTTTATCTTATATTTTGAGAACATGGCAACCATGTTCTGTGTATGTTTGGTGGGACGTTGATAGGACATTTTCCAAACCCACAGAAAACTGGACACATGAATGTTCTTACAACCCTCCCATGAAACGTGTCTAGAACATTAATATCTTATGTTCTGAGAATATGGCAACCATGTTCTGTGTATGTTTGGTGGGACATTGATGGAATATTTTCCTAACCCACAGAAAATTGTACACATGAATGTTCTTGCAACTTTCTCATTTAGCTTGTCTAGAACATTAATATCTTATGTTCTGAGAACATGGCAACCATGTTCTGTGTATGTTTGGTCGGACGTTGATGGAATATTTTTCTAATCCTCAGAAAACTGGATACATGAATGTTCTTGCAATGTTCTCATGAAACATGTCTCTGTGGCTCAGTTGGTAGAGCATGGTGTTTGCAATGCCAGCATGGTGTGTGCAACGCCAGGGTTGCGGGTTTGATTCCCACGGGGGGCCAGTACAAAAAGAATGTATGAAATGTATGTATTCACTACTGTAAGACACTCTGGATAACAGTGTCTGGTAAATGTCTAGAACATTAAGTTCTGAGAACATGATAACCATGTTATGGGTAATTTATTTTTGACATTAAGGGAATGGTCTCTAGTAAACCAGCTCAAATGCTGACTGTTGCGTTAATCATAACAATACGCTCCAATAAAGTGTTCTAATCACACCGGTTTGAATGTACGCTGCAGGGACCGCTGTAGAATGATCACACCTGTGTGCTCGTACGCATCAAAGGGTTAATATCTTAAATTCTGAGAACATGGTTACCATTTTCTGGGTAAGTTCTATTTGACATTAAGGGAATGGTCTCTTGGAAACATTCCTTGCACATGACGGGAACATTCCCATAAAAACGTTATTTAATGACTTAATGAGACTCTTAAGGGAACGTTTTCTAAAGTTGTGGGAATGTTTGTTGTTAGCTGGGTTGTGTGCTAAGCTGTAGCTTTAGCAATGTCTTTAAAAAGTAGGAAGGCACACAAACACAAAGTAATTATTAGTAAGGAAAACAACAACAAAGGCAATATGGCCACCAGCTGGAAAATGTGCCAGGGGAAAAAGTTTGGTTAGGTTCTGTTCTGACTAGAGATGTGCAAATGTCTGCTTACTCGACTTAGGTTTATATAAATGATAGATGTGTACAATCCTGTTACTCTGGTTGTGTAAGTTGCTGTTTTCACAAAACTCTTTACCTAATTCACCACATCTCGTGTTCTTACCCCCACCCTCTGTGCCCTGAAACTTGCATGTTCGGAACGAGGTATCTTTGTTCTGAACGAAGTCTCTCCTTATCCTCTATTCTAAGAACAAACAGTTCTTAGTACTCGCAGGAGAACACAGAGGAATGTTTGGCCACCTCATTCAGTAAATATTGGTTGGTTCGACACATTGAGACAGTTGTAGTGGATTAAGAAAATGTATCAGGGTTGGGCTGTAGCCCTAACCCAGAATCATTGGGCTCTCAACGAATCACCTATGGGTGGTTCGTTGACCAGCTCTATTATTTAAATAATTAATACATATCAAATAAAGATTGATTGTTTGAAGAAATGACAGTCTCTCTCACTTGATTAGAATTTCCACGACAATCTTGAACCCGGGCCACCAGCACAATGACAAATGCCCTAACCACTTTCCCAATAAGGGATATCTCTAGAGCATGTGCCTATTGGGCCAGTATAGTTAGGCCCTATCCCCTACTCCCTATACACTTGTGATAGGTGTAAGGCTGTAAGCAATAGGGTGAATGCACTTTCAAGTCAATCTCAGCTCTGTTAAAAGTAAAATCAAGAAAAACCTTTATTGATCATAGGGATTCAGGAGTATCGTTAAAACAGGTTAACATGCCCCACCAACATTAGACAACTATACTGAAAGCCCTTAAATTGCTGAAATAAGTAAATCAAATCAATTTTTTATTTATTTATTTTATTTCACCTTTATTTAACCAGGTAGGCTAGTTGAGAACAAGTTCTCATTTGCAACTGCGCCCTAGCCAAGATAAAGCATAGCAATTCGACACATACAACAACACAGAGTTACACATGGAATAAACAAAACATACAGTCAATAATACAGTAGAACAAAAGAAAACAAAAAGTCTATATACAGTGAGTGCAAATGAGGTAAGTTAAGGCAATAAATAGTCCATGGTGGCGAAGTAATTACAATATAGCAATTAAACACTGGAATGGTAGATGTGCAGAAGATGAATGTGCAAGTAGAGATACTGGGGTGCAAAGGAGCAAGATAAAAAAAACAAATACAGTATGGGGATGAGGTAGGTAGATGGATGGGCTGTTTACAGATGGGCTATGTACAGGTGCAGTGATCTGTGAGCTGCTCTGACAGTTGGTGCTTAAAGCTAGTGAGGGAGATATGAGTCTCCAGCTTCAGAGATTTTTGCAGTTCGTTCCAGTCATTGTCAGCAGAGAACTGGAAGGAAAGACGACCAAATGAGGAATTGGCTTTGGGGGTGACCAGTGAGATATACCTGCTGGAGCGCATGCTACGAATGGGTGCTGCTATGGTGACCAGTGAGCTGAGATAAGGCGGGGCTTTACCTAGCAGAGACTTGTAGATAACCTGTAGCCAGTGGGTTTGGCGACGAGTATGAAGCGAGGGCCAACCAACGAGAGCGTACTGGTCACAATGGTGGGTAGTATATGGGGCTTTGGTGACAAAACGGATGGCACTGTGATAGACTGCACCCAGAATGATGAGAATAGATTAACCGATACACGACACGGACATAGTGGCGAAGCAGGATGATTGGCGTACTTTGAACCAAGAGTTTGTGAGTTAAAATCCCAGGTCAGGACTGTTGAATAATAATAATAATAATAATCAGTGGTGTAAGTACTTAACTAAAAATACTTTAAAGTAGTACTTAAGTCATTTTTTGGGGTATCTGTACTTTACTATTTATATTTTTGACAACTTTTACTTTTACTTCATTATATTCACCCCAAAAATGAGGTACTTTTTTACTTCATACATTTTCGCTGACACCCAAAAAAGTGTTTGTTACATTTTGAATGCTTAGCAGGACAGGGAAATGGTCCAATTCCATGCACTTATCAAGACAACATCACTGGTCATCAATACTGCCTCTGATCTGGCGGACTCACTGAACACACATGCGTCATTTGTAAATTTCTGAGTGTTGGTGTGTTCCCCTGGCTAACCGTGAATTAAAAAAATAAGCAAACGGTGCTGGTTTGCTTAATATAAAGAATGTGAGACGCGTACAAAGCTTTCCCTCGCCCTCCATTTGGTAAATCTGACCACAATTCTATCCTCCTGATTCCTGCTTACAAGCAAAAATTAAAGTAGAAAGCACCAGTGACTCGGTCTATAAAAAAGTGCTCAGATGAAGCAGATGCTAAACTACTGGACTGTTTTGCTATCACAGGAACATGTTCCGGGATTCTTCTGATTTCAATGAGAAGTACACCACATCAGTCACTGGCTTTATCAATAAGTGCATCGAGGACGTCGTCCCCACAATGACTGTACGTACATACCTCAACCAGAAGCCATGGATTACAGGCAACATTCGCACTGAGCTAAAGGGTAGAGCTGCGGGACTCTAATCCGGAAGCTTATAAGAAATCCTGCTATGCCCTCTGATGAACCATCAAACAGACAAAGAGCCAATACAGGGCTAAGATTGATTCATACTACACCGGCTCCAACGCTCGTCTTATGTGGCAGGGCTTGCAAACTATGACAAACTACAAAGGGAAGCACAGCCTCGAGCTGCCCAGTGACACGAGCCTACCAGACGAGCTAAATCACTTCTATGCTTGCTTCGAGGCAAGCAACACTGAGGCATGCATGAGAGCATCAGCTGTCCAGGATGACTGTGTGATCACGCTCTCCGTAGCCGACATGAGTGAGACCTTAAAACAGGTAAACATTCACAAGGCCGCAGGGCCAGACGGATTACCAGGACGTGTGCTCCGGGCATGTGCTGACCAACTGGCAAGTGTCTTCACTGTCATTTTCAGCATGTCTCTGATTGAGTCTGTAATACCAGCATGTTTCAAGCAGACCACCATAGTCCCTGTGCCCAAGAACACTAAGGTAACCTGCCTAAATGACTACAGACGTGTAGCACTCACGTCCGTATCCATGAAGTGCTTTGAAAGGCTGGTAATGGCTCACATCAACAGCATTATCCCAGAAACCCTAGACCCACTCAATTTGCATACTGCCCAAACAGATCCACAGATGATGCAATCGCTATTGCACACCACACTGTCCTTTCCCACCTGGACAAAAGGAACACCTACGTCAGAATGCTTTTCATTGACTACAGCTCAGCGTTCAACACCATAGTACCCTCAAAGCTCATCACTAAGCTAAGGATCCTGGGACTAAACACCTCCCTCTGTAACTGGATCCTGGACTTCCTGACGGGCCGTCCCCAGGTGGTGAGGGTAGGTAGCAACACGTCTCTCAGGGGTGCTTGCTCAGTCCCCTCCTGCACTCCCTGTTCACCCACGACTGTGTGGCCAGGCACGACTCCAACATCATTAAGTTTGCAGACGACACAACAGTGGTAGGCCTGATCACCAACAATGACGAGACAGCCTATAGGGAGGAGGTCAGAGACTTGGCCGGGTGGTGCCAGAATAACAACCTATCCCTCAACGTACAGGAAAAGGAGGACCGAGCACGCCCCCATTCTCACCAACGGGGCTGTAGTGGAGCAAGTTGAGAGCTTCAAGTTCCTTGGTGTCCACATCAACAACAAACTAGAATGGTCCAAACACACCAAGACTGTCGTGAAGAGGGCACGACAAAGCCTATTCCCCCTCAGGAAACTAAAAAGATTTGGCCTGGGTCCTCAGATCCTCAAAAGGTTCTACAGCTGCAACATCGAGAGCATCCTGACTGGTTGCATCACTGCCTGGTATGGCACCTGCTCGGCCTCCGACCGCAAGGCACTACAGAGGGTAGTGCGTATGGCCCAGTACATCACTGGGGCTAAGCTGCCTGCCATCCAGGACCTCTACACCAGGCGGTGTCAGAGGAAGGCCCTAATAATTGTCAAAGACCCCAGCCACACCAGTCATAGACTGTTCTTTCTACTACTGCATGGCAAGCGGTACTGGACTGCCAAGTCAAGGACAAAAAGGCTTCTCAACAGATTTTACCCCCAAGCCATAAGACTCCTGAACAGGTAATCAAATGGCTACCTGGACTATCTGCATTGTGTCCCCCCCCCCCCCTCTTTTACGCTACTGCTACTCTCTGTTGATCATATATGCATTGTCAATTTAACCATAACTACATGTACATACTACCTCAATTAGCTCGACTAACCGGTGCCTGTATATAGCCTCGGTACTTTTATTTTTCACTGTCTTTTTACTGTTGTTTTTTTATTATTTTGCTTATCTATTGTTCACCTAATATCTATGTTTTACTTAAAAATGGCACTGTTTGTTATGGCCGATAAGTAAGCATTTCTTAAGGTCTACACCTGTTGTATTCCGCGCACGTGACAAATACATTTTGATTTGATTTGTGTATGTTTGGTGGGACGTTGATGGAATATTCTCCTAACCCTCAGAAAACTGGACACATAAATGTTCTTGCAACATTCCCATGAAACATATCTTATGTTCTGAGAACATGGCAACCATGTTCTGTGTATGTTTGGTGGGATGCTAATGGAATGTTCTCCTTAGCCTAAGCCACAAAAAACTGGACATATGAATGTTCTTGCAACGTTCTCAAGAAACGAGTCTAGAACATTATCTTAAAATCTGAGAACATGGCAACCATGTTCTGTGTATGTTTGGTTTGACGTTGATTGGAATATTCTCCTAACCCTCAGAATACTGGATACATGAAAGTTCTTGCAACATCCAATGAAAAGTGTCTAGAACATTAATATTGTATGTTCTGAGAACATGGTAACCACATTCTGGGTATGTTCTGCTGGAAATTAAGGGAATGTTCTCCCAACTCGAATGCCAAAACATGCTAAAAAATGTTCTTAGAAGGTTTCTGCTAACATGGATATAATGTTCCCCTAACTAATGGAAAACTGGACACTCAAACATTAGGGGAACATTACGGTTAACATTACAAAAACGTTCTCTCGCCCTAGAATTGTTAGCTGGGCTGTTGGCTATGACAAACTAGGGAGATTGATGGCAATTCCGCACTTTCATTTTTCAGGCGTTCTGTTTTACGTAACCATTCCACTCCATAGCGCTCGGTTGTACACACATGAATTTGAGGCTTAACGTTGAGAATGTGAATTACTCTCGCACATCAAAACTAAAGCTGATATGTATTACATTTGAGCAAGTCATTCCAAAGAGATTATGTTCCAAGAGTGGACTTTAAACAGAACACCAACGTCTATAAATCTAAGTGCCACCCTACCTTTTGAATAGATGTTTGAAGAAAAACAGAGGCTTACCCAGCACATGTATAGACCAAGCTGCATGGATATACAGGGCCTGAAGGCACCATATGGTCTATCCTGTCACCTTGAAGCAGAGGCGATTCCTACACATCCCGCTGGGCATGCACTGGTTGAATCAACGTTGTTTCCACATAATTTTAATGAAATGATGTTGAACCAACGTGGAATAGATGTTGAATTTACGTCTGTGCCCAGTGGGATAACTGTCCACACTGTATGAGGCATAGGCAAAAACCACAAACATCCTCTCCCATTACTCCTCAGATCAGAAGATGTTCCAATGCCAGGATCTAGGATCAATCAGTGTCATGCCCGTCACTCTGGACTGATGTTGAGTCAACGAGGGTGCATTCAGTGCACTCACTCTGCCAGCTTAATGACACTACGCCAGCACAGAGCCAAAATACTTGGTAACACCCATATCTTAATCCATATAATTGTCACACTCATAACGAAACATCCAAGTGTCATAATGATACTTCTCCAGTTGAACACTGTGAATTGGACTTGATAGACTTCAGTAGTCTATTACAGTTAGTTGTATTTGCATAAGAGACAGAGTAGATTGTGAAAAAGACACTAACTAGCATTGTTGACTTTTATATTCCTTGTCTGCTCTCCCCGAAGTAGTACTCATCTGCTCCTCCATTAACCAGAATTCTGAAAGGAGGCGTCTCGCTTTACAGAAGCCCATTGTATGAGTCTCAGGTAAATAGAGAAAGCCTTTTGTGTGCGGCGTTGAAGTGTTATTATTGCAAAGACCATTTCTATTCACTGTCATACATTGAGTGATTTACTGTCTTTTTCTTTCACTCCTTCTCTTTTTCTTTCAACCAATTTACACAGGTACTTAATGAGAGACAATTGGAGCTTCTGTCCACAGCAAAACAGAAATGCATTGTCCTCCTCCCAATAATTACGACGAGCGATGCCTCTCAAGTGCATTTCCTTGTGCTTGAAACTCTGGGCACCTTATATGTATATACTGTATTCCAGTCATGGCTCATCATCCTCTAAAACTACTGTTGTACACACCTTTATATTCATATACTGTCGTACTGTCTATACACCATTACATATATACAGAGCATTCGTAAAGTATTCAGACCCCCGACTTCATCCACATTTTGTTACGTTACAGCTTTATTCTAAAATATGATTAAATGTTTTTTTCTCTCATCGATCTACACACAATACCCCATAATGACAAAGAAAAACAGGTTTTTAGAAATGTTTGCAAATGTATTAAAAATACAAAACTGAAATATTACATTTTCATAAGTGTTCAGACCCTTTACTCAGTACTATGTTGAAGCACCTTCGGCAGCGATTACAGCCTCAAGTCTTCTTGGCTATGATGCTACAAGCTTGGCACACCTGTATTTGGGAAGTTTCTCCCATTCTTCTCTGCAGATCCTCTCAAGCTCTGTCAGGTTGGATGGGGAGCGTCGCTGCACAGCTATTTTCAGGTCTCTCCAGAGATGTTTGATCAGGTTCAAGTCCGGGCTCTGTCTGGGCCACTCAAGGACATTCAGAGACTTGTCCCAAAGTCCCTCATGTGTTGTCTTGGCCGTGTGCTTAGGGTTGTTGTCCTGATTGAAGGTAAACCTTCGCCCCAGCCTTCGCTCTGGAGCAGGTTTTCATCAAGGATCTCTCTGTACTTTGCTCTGTTCATCTTTCCCTCGATTCTCAAGTCTCCCAGTCCCTGCCACTGAAAAACATCCCCACATCATGATGCTGCCACCACCACGCTTCATCGTAGGGATGGTGCCAGGTTTCTTCCAGACGTGACGCTTGGCATACAGGCCAAAGAATTCAATCTTGGTTTCATCAGACCAGAGATTCTTGTTTATCATGGTCTGAGAGTCCTTTAGGTGCCTTTTGGCAAACTCCAAGTGAGCTGTGATGTGCTTTTACTGAGGAGTGGCTTCCGTCTGGCCACTCTACCATAAAGGCCTGATTGGTTGTCCTTCTGGAAAGTTCTTCACAGAGGAATTCTGAGGCTCTGTCAGAGTGACCATCGGGTTTTAAGGTCACCTCCCTGATCAAGGCCTTTTGCCCCGGGTTGCTCAGTTTGGCGGCCAGCTCTAGGAAGAGTTTTGGTGGTTCCAAACTTCTTCCATTTAAGAATAATGGAGGCCACTGTGTTCTTGGGGACCTTCAATGCAGCAGACATTTTTTGGTACCATTCCCCACATCTGTGCCTTGACACAATCCTCTCTCGGGGCTCTACAGACTATTCCTTCGACCTCATGGCTTGGTTTTTGCTCTGACATACACTGTCAACTGAGGGACCTTTATATAGAAAGGTGTGTGCCTTTCCAAATCATGTCCAATCAATTGAATTTACTACAGGTGGACTCAATCAAGTTGTTGAAACATCTCAATGGAAACAGGTGCACCTGAGCTTCATTTCAAGTCTCATAGTAAAGGGTCTGAATACTTACAGTTGAAGTCGGAAGTTTACATACACCTTAGCCAAATACATTTTACTCAGTTTTTCAAAATTCCTGACATTTAATCACAGTAACAATTCCCTGTTTTAGGTCAGCAGGAGCATAATTTACCAGTGCAATGCCAAGGTCAGTAACGTACAGCACCAATCAAAAGTTTGGACACACCTACTCATTCAAGGGTTTTTCTTTATTTTTAATTTTTTTTTACATTATAGCATAATAGTGAAGACATCAAAACTTTGAAATAACACATATGGAATCATGTAGTAACCAAAAAAGTGTTAAACAAATCAAAATATATTTTGTATTTTAGATTATTCGAAGTAACCACCATTTGCCTTGATGACAGCCTTGCACACTCTTGGCATTCTCTCAACCAGCTTCACCTTGAATGTTTTTCCAACAGTCTTGTAGGAGTTCCCACATATTCTGAGCACTTGTTGACTGCTTTTCCTTCCCTCTGCGGTCCAACTCATCCCAAACCATCTCAATTGGGTTGAGGTTGGGTGATTGTGGAGGCCAGGTCATCTGATGCAGCACTCCATCACTTTCCTTCTCAGTCAAATAGCCCTTACACATCCTGGAGGTGTGTTGGGTCATTGTCTTGTTGAAAAACAAAGGATAGTCCCACTAAGCTCAAACCAGATGAGATGGCGTATCGCTGCAGAATGCTGTGGTCGCCATGCTGGTTAAGTGTGCCTTGAATTCTAAATAAATCACAGACAGTGTCACCAGCAAAGCACCCCCACACCATCACACATCCTCCTCCATGCTTCATGGTGGGAACCACACATGCGGAGATCATCCGTTCCCCTACATCCCGTAAATCATAGTGAGCCTGAAGTTCTTACTTGTTTCCACAACACAGAGTCAGGCAGAGCCCATCCCAAATGAGTTTTATCCCCTGTAAGAATCCCAATAACCCTTCAGAGAGAGGCTGCTATAAAATAACCTCATGAATAAATGAAGACCTTGATGCTAAGGTAGGGGAGGGGGTTGGCGGCCCGGTAAAGGGAACATGGAAAGTTAGTGGTCGTTTTCCTAGAAGCGTAGCATCTGTTTTTAAATAACTAATATAATTCAGGAAGAGTTTATATAACTTTACAAGAAGGCCTTTGTCTATTCAGCAAAATAGTATTTCCCAGAGAGCAAAGATTTCCTCAGTTCAAGAGAAATGCATATGGTCATAATATGCGATGCACGTTGTTAATTTGGGGGAATATCAAACTTTACTACTTGAGTCTCAACAGATCATCTATCAATGTTCCAATTTGTTGCTTTCAGGATGAGCAGGATATTGAGAGAATCTCATAAGTCATGGTGCATCTAAAATAATAATACATAATCTCAAAATGGGTGTACAGTGAACACCCCCTTACCACAACCCTACTGTATGACCTAAGTAACCTATGACCACAGTACACAATGCACAGAGGACCATAACGTTTTAGGTACCCTCATTTGCACCTGTTATAAGTTCCAGCTATGTTTATTTTCTTCTCCCATCTAGTTTGAATATCTGGCTTTGAGCACAGTGTTTATCTAACATTCAGCTCAGAGTCTCACACCAAACTAAAAGTCAATACTGTTCCCTCCTCCACGTGCAAACTGCAAATCCAGTACGGCCCAGTTTAATCTTGCTGGAAGATGAATCGATGCTCTCTGAAGACATTATTTTATTAAATATGAAATGGAAATTGAATAATATCCTCTCAAAGTCATTCCACCCCAGCGCAGCTACCTGATATTTGCTGTTTCTTTTTCTTGCCTTTTTTGGATAAAGAATGATTGTCTCAGAACAAAGATCCTAAGCCCACAGGAGTCCCAGCAGCAAGATCTGTAAGGCTGTGTTTACACAGGCAGCCCAATTCTGATATGTTTTATACTAATTGGTCTTTTGATCAATCACTTATGATCTTTTCACTACAGATATTTTTCAAAGCTGTTCTGATTGGTCAAAAGACCAATTACTGAAAAAATCATCAGAATTGGGTTGCCTGTCTAAATGCAGCCTCGGTGATAGGATGGACCCTTAATTGACATTGGAATTAGTGCTCACAAGTCTTATGGCTTTACTTATCTCTAGTCTTCTCTTAACCTCTATGGGCTAGGTGGCACGTCACCGTCCCACTCCATTCAACAGTCAGTGGAAGAGCGTGGCGCGAAATACAAAACCTCAAAAATGCAATAATTTCAATTTTTCAAACATACGACTATTTTACACCATTTTAAAAACAAGACTCTCGTTAATCTAACCACATTGTCCGATTTCAAAAAGGCTTTACAGCGAAAGCAAAACATTAGATTATGTTAGGAGAGTACATAGCCACAAATAATCACACACCCATTTTCAAAGCAAGCATATATGTCACATAAACCCAAAACACAGCTAAATGAAGCACTAACCTTTGATGATCTTCATCAGATGACACTCCTAGGACATTATGTTATACAATACATGCATGTTTTGTTCAATCAAGTTCATATTTATATCAAAAACAGCTTTTTACATTAGCATGTGATGTTCAGAACATGCATTCCCACCCAAAACTTCCGGTGAATTTACTAAATTACTCACCATAAACGTTGACAAAATACATAACAATTATTTTAAGAATTATAGATACAGAACTCCTTTATGCAATCGCTATGTCAGATTTTAAAATAGCTTTTCGGCGAAAGCACATTTTGCAATATTCTGAGTACATAGCTCAGCCATGACACCCACCAACTTCGGGGCTCACCTAAACTCAAAATTACTATTAGAAAAATTGTATTACCTTTGCTGATCTTCATCAGAATGCACTCCCAGGACTGCTACTTACACAAGAAATGTTGTTTTGGTTCCAAATAATCCATAGTTATGTCCAAATACCTCCATTTTGTTCGTGCGTTCAGGTCACTATCCAAAGGTTAACGCGCGAGCGCATTTCAAGACCAAAAAATTCTAAATGTTCCTTTACCGTACTTAGAAGCATGTCAAACGCTGTTTAAAATAAATTTTTATGGTATTTTTCTCGTAAAATAGCGATAATATTCCAACCGGACAATAGTGTATTCATTCAAAGAGAAAAAGAAAAAACAGCATGGTCACGGGACCGCGCATCTCCAATCTCTTTGTCACTAGGCAGACCACTGACAAACTGTGCTAGTATACTCTGCCCAGAGACAGAAGACGCCTCAATCCGCTTTCTGAAGGCTTTAGAGAGCCAATGGTAGCCTTAGAAAGTGCAACGTAACCCCACGGATACTGTAGTTTCGAAAGGAACTAGAAAGAAGAACTACAATTTCTCAGACAGTCCACTTCCTGCTTGGAATTTTCTCGGTATTTGCCTGCCATATGGGTTCTGTTATACACAGACAACATTCAAACAGTTTTAGAAACTTCAGAGTGTTTTCTATCCAAATCTACTAATAATATGCATATTCTCGTTTCTGGGAAATAGTAGTAACCAGTTTAAATCGGGTACATTTTTATCCGGCCGTGAAAATACTGCCCCCTAGCCCAGACAGGTTAACTTGTTATGGATAGGGGGCAGTATTTTCACGGCCGGATAAAAAAACGTACCCGATTTAATCTGGTTATTACTCCTGCCCAGAAACTAGAATATGCACATAATTAGTAGCTTTGGATAGAAAACACTCCAAAGTTTCTAAAACTGTTTGAATGGTGTCTGTGAGTTTAACAAAACTCAGGCCAAAACCTGAGAAGATTCTGTTCAGGAAGTACCCTGTCTGACCATTTCTTGGCCTTCTTTGTCATCTCTATCCAAAACAAAGGATCTCTGCTGTAACGTGACACTTTCTAAGGCTCCCATAGGCTCTCAGAAGGCGCCAGAATGTTGAATGATGACTTTGCAGTTACTGGCTGAAAAACAGTAGCGCATTTGGTAAGTGGTCAATCTGAGAACAATGAGACGGGTGCGCGCGAGCACGTGAAGAGTCCATTTTACTTTTTCAGTCTTTGAATGAAAACAACGACTCCCGGTCGGAATATTATCGCTATTTTACAAGAAAAATCGCATAAAAATTGATTTTAAACAGCGTTTGACATGCTTCGAAGTACAGTAATGGAATATTTAGACATTTTTTGTCACGATACGCGTCCGCGCGTCACCCTTCGTTACTCTTCGGATAGTGTCTTGAACGCACGAACAAAACGCCGCTATTTGGATATAACAATGGATTATTTGGAACCAAACTAACATTTGTTGTTGAAGTAGAAGTCCTGGGAGTGCATTCTGACGAAGAACAGCAAAGGTAATCCAATTTTTCTTATAGTAAATCTGAGTTTGGTGAGTACCAAACTTGGTGGGTGTCAAAATAGCTAGCCCTGTGATGGCGAGCTATCTACTCAGAATTTTGCAAAATGTGCTTTCACCGAAAAGCTATTTTAAAATCGGACACCGCGATTGCATAAAGGAGTTCTGTATCTATAATTCTTAAAATAATTGTTATGTTTTTTGTGAACGTTTATCGTGAGTAATTTAGTAAATTCACCGGAAGTGTTCGGTGGGAATGCTAGTTCTGAATGTCACATGCTAATGTAAAAAGCTGTTTTTTGATATAAATATGTACTTGATTCAACAAAACATGCATGTATTGTATATCATAATGTCCTAGGAGTGT
Source organism: Salmo trutta (assembly GCF_901001165.1). NCBI lineage: Eukaryota > Metazoa > Chordata > Actinopteri > Salmoniformes > Salmonidae > Salmo > Salmo trutta. The sequence goes on from NC_042976.1 coordinate 44,745,539, forward strand.
CATCTGATGAAGATCATCAAAGGTTAGTGCTGCATTTAGCTGTGGTTTTGGTTTTTGTGACATTATATGCTAGCTTGAAAAATGGGTTTCTGATTATTTCTGGCTGGGTACTCTGCTGACATAATCTAATGTTTTGCTTTCGTTGTAAAGCCTTTTTGAAATCGGACAGTGTGGTTAGATTAACGAGAGTCTTGTCTTTAAAATGGTGTAAAATAGTCATATTGTCACGGTTGTCGTCGGTGAAGGAGGACCAAAACGCAGCAGGTACGTGTATGCTCATCTTGATTTTTATTCACTTCCAAAAATGAACGTTCAAAAATAACAAACAAACGAAACCACGAACGAACGAACAACAAACAGTCTGGCAAAGCCTAAGGCTCAACACAGAACAATCACCCACAAATAACAACCACAAACACACCCTAATATATGGGACTCTCAATCAAAGGCAGATAGACAACACCTGCCTTCAACTGAGAGTCCCAACCCCAATCAACACAACATAGAAACACACTCACTAGATTCCACATAGACATACATAAACCTAGACCATAAACCAAAACCCCAGAAATACTAAATCAACCACCCTTTAAACAAACACACCACCCTGAACCACATAAAACAAATACCCTCTGCCACGTCCTGACCAAACTACAATACTAATTAACCTTTATACTGGCCAGGACGTGACACATATGTTTGAGAAATTGAAGTAATAGCATTTCTAAGGTATTTGAATAACGCGCCACAGGATTCCACTGGCTGTTACGTAGGTGGGACGATTTCGTCCCACTGGCTCTAGAGAAGTTATTCATTATACATGTTACATAATCTAATAATTACTAATAGTTACGTTTGTCTAATTATTCATTATACATGTTACATAATCGAATAATTACGTTTCAGGGTGGAATTCTTTAGTCATTACCTTAAACATATAAATTCCCTTATCAACTACCATTAGTATATTGCCATAAGTATTTATACATTCCTGCTACCAGTCACGTTTCAGCCCTGTTTACATGTATATCCTACTAACAATCACTTTTTATGTATAAAGCTACCTCAACCACTCCAGTACCCCTGCACATTGAATAAGGGCTGAGCAACAACAACAACAAAAAGCTCTCCCCTCATAGTATAATATGGTTAGCAGTGAGAAGAACATCAGTTAGGGAGCTCTATTTACTATTGGCAGCACATAGGCTACAGGATTCTCATACTTTGTTAATCAGCAATTGGATGGGCTCGCTGGCTAATAAGCCACTTTAATGTAAACTTTCTACAGCAGTGTAGGGAGCAGGCTACAAATTACAGCCTCCCATATTCCCTTGAATGAACTATGTGTTTGAATCCAGCTGCTGACCTGCCAGGGCCAATAGTAAGGAGCTCTAAGGAAGCAACTCATTCAATTTAGTGTAAAAACAGACCGACATGTCCCCAAAGTTAAGTGAAATTCCAAAACTAGCTGTAGCTGCTCAAAGTTCAAATTAAGGACGGATTCTCAGGGGCTAGGATGTTGGAAAACCTGAGGTACATTTAAATGATGCTGATTAATCCATTCACGTACTTCTATTGGATTTAGTACAATATCAAAATGCACCACTGAACAAATTCTGTTTGGTGTAAATGCATGACATTTGGTGTCAACATGGTTAGTACTAGTGTCTATAGAGGCCACAATGACATTTTAAGATTGACACTGGAAGTATGATAAATAATGACAATTGTTCTGATACCTGTACGTCTATCTGTACATAGTACCCTCTATTTCTACAAGTAATTATTTGTACTGCATAGCTGGGCTATTATTAGCCTTTGAAGGTTAGTTTAATGTCATATTAGCTATTCATTATTTCTATACATTTGTATTTTGTGAATGTGCGCAGATCATTTTCTAATAATATTTTCTTTATTCTGTATTTTACAGTTTTACAAATTGCTTTTAATTAAGATTTGTTAGCTGTCTACCAAGTGTTGTACCTCACACATCATGAGGGCAGAACAACAATCAAAGTTGGGATTTTGAGAAGACTTCAGCATATTAAATACATTTCAGAATTAAAGTGTTTAAAAACATATAGTATTGTTATTTGATGTGCTTTAAACCCAAATATGCCAAATATATGATTAAACTCATTGTCGTTTGTGATCTACAGGCATTTCTGTATTGTAGTATATTTGGTCTTTGGGCGCATGGGGTTACTGTTATTTTACACATTTCACAAATCAATCAATTCATGTGATTACATGTTTAAATGATCAGATCTTAATAATTTTTGCTATATAGATTGTCCAGACCAATATATACACTGAACAACAATATAAAAAACATGTAAAGTTTTGGTCCCATGTTTCATGAGCTGAAATAAAAGATCCCATAAATGTTCCATACGGAGAAGAAGCGTATTTCTTTCAAATTTGTGTGCACAAATTTGTTTTACGTCCCTGTTAGTGAGCATTTATCTTTTGCCAAGATAATCCAACCAGCTGACAGGTGTGGCATATCAAAAAGATGATTAAACAGTATGATCATTACACAAGAACACCTTGTGCTGGGGATAATAAAATGCTATTAAAATGTGCAGTTTTGTCACACAACACATAGCCACTGTTGTCTGGGCGAGCTGTTTGCTAATGTCAACGATGTGAACAGAGTGCCACATGGTAGGGGTGGGGTGGGGTTGTGGTATGGGCAGGCATAAGCTACGGACAACGAACACAATTGCATTTTATCGATGGCAATTTTAATGCACAAAGATACCGTGACGAGATCCTGAGGCCCATTGTCATGCCATTCATCCGCCGCCATTACCTCATGTTTCAGCATGATCAGCGTTGTTTCTCTTTCTCAGATCTTAAACATGTTCAAATCTTAAGTCTGGACCAATATATATAAAAACAATATTTGAAGAAATCCACACACACTCACACACACTCCTAGAGTAGATTATACAGTATAAGCAAATCCAATGCACGTCAATGCTACAGCATTCTCCTTCTTTCTCTCCCTCTCTCACAAGCAGGCATGTGTACACACACACCACAGACATACATACATGCGGTTGGGCATTGATGTCTGTAGTATGTGTACACACCTGTGTACATGTGAGAGAGGGACAGAAAGAGGAAGAATGCTGTAGCAGGCCTCACTTGCCATTGACTTACATTGGATTGCTTATGCTGTATAATGATGTATACTCTAGGAGTGTGTGTGAGTGTGTGGATTTCTGTAGATATTGTTTTTACATATATTGGTCAAGACTTAAGATTTGAACATGTTTAAGATCTGAGAAAGAGAAAAAACTGAAAAAATGTATCTGTTAAATTTGCTTACACTGCACTTACTCTAGGGGGGTGTCAGAGAGAGAGTGTGTGGATTTTTTTAGATAATGTTTTTATATTTATATATTGGTCCAGACAATCTATATACCAAAAATAACTCAGATCTAAACATATTTAAGATCTGAGAAAGAGGAAAAACACTGTAAAATGACTCTCCATTTTCCATTGACCTGGATTTCCTTATACTGGAGGTACTCTAGGGGTGTGTGTGTGTGGGGGGGGGGGGGGGGGGGGGGGTGGGGGGGGGGATTTCTTTAGATATTGTTCCGGACAATCTACACTACCGTTCAAAAGTTTGGGGTCCCTTAGAAATGTCCTTGTTTTTGAAAGAAAAGCATATTTTTTTGTGCCATTAAAATAACATCAAATTGATCAGAAATACAGTGTAGACATTGTTAATGTTGTAAATGATTATTGTAGCTGGAAATGGCAGATTTTTTCATGGAATCTCTACAAAATGGCCAGAAACAAAGAACTTTCTTCTGAAATGCGTCAGTCTATCCTTGTTCTGAGAAATTAGAAATTGCATGTGTACTACTCCCTTCACAGAACAGCGCAAACTGGCTCTAACCAGACTAGAAAGAGGAGTGGGAGGGCCCAGTGCACGACTGAGCAAGAGGACAAGTACATTAAAGTGTCTAGTTAGAGAAACAGACGCCTCACAAGTCCTCAAATGGCAGCTTCATTAAATAGTACCCGCAAAACACCAGTCTCAACGTCAACAGTGAAGAGGCGACTCCGGGATGCTGGCCTTCTAGGCTGAGTTCCTCTGTTCAGTGTATGTTCTTTTGCTCATCTTAATCTTTTCTTGTTATTGGCCAGTCTGAGATATGGCTTTTCCTTTGCAACTCTGCCTAGAAGGCCAGCATCATTCACTGATGACGTTGAGACTTGTGTTTTGCGGGTACTATTTAATGAAGCTGCCAGTTGAGGACTTGTGAGGCTTCTGTTTCTCAAACTAGACACTCTAATGTATTTGTCCTCTTGCTCAGTTGTTCACCAGGGCCTCCCACTCCTCTTTCTATTCTGGTTAGAACCTTCTGTATCCATATCCTTTGCATGTGACAAATAAACTTAGATTTTATAGTGTGTGTTTACCAGAGACAGTAATGTGAAGAACATGACCTTCACCAAAGTAAAATTAGGATATAACATTAGGCCAATAAGACAGTGTCCAAGTTCTAAAATTCTCTGGTAGAATGCCCTGCTTTTCTTTCGTCACACTCACAACCGTAAGCTATTTTCTGTAATTAGCTAACCATTAACTTGTAATTTGTTATCTTGTGAATTTATTTTCCTGTAATAATAAATAACAATTTGCTAAAGTTAAGATGTTGTCAGCTATGATATGGTCATTATTTGAACTGGCTAGCCAGATAACTTAACTTTAGCTAGCTAGCTAACAAGCTAGAAACAACCCAAAACATTGTTTAGGAAGTTGCCTGGTTTGCTAGATTGACATTTACTAAATTCCTTTTTAAATGGGCGGGTTTATTGGTGTTAAAATAAACCAGTTATGCTATTTTGGACCACCAGCCTGTCGTTTTTGTGTTTATACTTTTCCATAACGTCGGACAGCAATAGAATGTCATGTCACTGCGACAACTGTCTACTGACATGTCGATAGACGTAGTGTATAAACCAACCTTCAGTCTTAAAATCTTTGGTTGTTTAGTACAGTACCATACTCACTCTGTCTAGCACATGGCCTCAAATGTGAATCCTTAACCTCTACGGGCCACGGGGGCAGTATTGAGAATTTTGAAAGAAATATGTGCCCATTTTTAACTGCCTCCTACACCAACTCAGAAGCTAGGATATGCATATTATTAACACATTCGGATAGAAAACACTCTGAATTTTCTAAAACAGTTTGAATGGTGTCTGTAAGTATAACAAAACTCATATTGCAGGCAAAAACCTGTGAAAAATAGATTAAAAAAAAAGAGAATTTTGTGACTGTACTATTTAGTGTCATTGTTTTAAAGATACCACAGTGAGAAAGGATTCAGTTCGCAACTCCTACTGCTTCCACTAGATGTCAACGATCTTTAGAAAGTTGTTTGAAGCATCTGTGATAAATACACACCGAATTAGAAAGCTTACAAGTTGACACGTCATCACTTCATTTTTTGCGCCTGCGCATGAATCTGAGAAGAGTGCCTTTGTCATTATCGTTTATTCTAGACACTTGATAGGTTGTGTGAAAATATTACTGATGTTTACTGATGTTTCACGTTAAAAATGGAACAAAAGATTAGTGCTAAACAACGTTTGACATGTTTAAACAAACGTAAATAGATTATTTACTAGGTTTTCTTTAGTTTTTCGACGTGACTTTACACTGCCCACCTCATTTTGTGGGAGCCTACTGAACGCTAACTATTTGGACATAAATTATGAACTTTGTCAAAAGAAACCACATTTGTTCTGGACCTGGGATCTCTGGCAGCGCCTTCTGATGGAGATAATCAAAGGTAAGGGGATATTTAGAATGTTATTATCGATATTAGATGATGCTAATGCTAACGGTATAGCTTAGCTTAGCTTAGCATATAGCTTATTGTTGTTAGCATAGTACCCAGTTTATACAAAATGTGATTTCCCAGTAAAGTTATTTTGAGATCTGGCCCTTCGGTAGCAATTACGAGATGATAATATATTATTCTTTGAATGACAATATTATAATTTACCAATGTTTTCGAATAGTAATTCCGTGATTTGTAATGCTGGATTCACTGGGTGCATTCGAGCCGAAAAAAATTCTGAATTTCACCGCGACTGTAAATGCTGTTTTTGGATATAAATATGAACTTGATGGAACTAAAAATGCATGTATTGTATAACATAATGTCCTATGAGTGTCATCTGATGCAGATTGTCAAAGGTAAGTGCATAATTCTAGCTAGTTTTCTGTCTGTTGATGCCCTTCTTTGAATTGGCTAAACATTACACGCAGCTATTGTCAATGTACTCTCCTCACATAACCTAACTTTATGCATTCTCCGTAATGCCTCTGAAAATCGGACAGCGTGGTTAGATTTAGGAGATATATCTTTCAAATGGAGGAAAATAGTTGATTATTTGATTTTTTGAAATGATTACTCTTGCAGTTTTGAATTCCCCGCCATGGTCACATGACAATGAATCCCAATACCGGGATAAGATCGGGATAAGATCCTCAACAGGTTTTAAAGAGATGGGTGGGACTAAATCTTAAGAGGGTGTGAACAATTCTGAATTGGTGTAGACAAAGAAGAGCTCTCCAGTAGGTGTACCAAAACATTCAAGGGCCATTTTCTCAAAAGTGGGGTTACAAGTTTATCAACTTTCAAAGCAGAATGACTTTCCCATTGTTCCTCAACTGTACTGTATGATATACCATTTTCTTGCTCTGAGTCTCTACTTTTATCAAATGTAAAAAACACATTTTCAAATGTTGGTACATAAGACCGAATCGAGCAGGTTGGTCACATATAGTACAACGTTACAACACACATTGTAGAGAAACACTTTGGCCGATACAATTTTTATCAGATTTGTCCATCAATCAGCTCAGATAACAAGTGTACTAAAGAAAATTATACATTTCCGTTGTGGACATGAATGGGTTAAACATCGCATATACAAATGAAAAATCTTTGTCTCCTCAAGTTGCAGGCAGATGAGACTATGTTGGCCACTGACCAGGATCTAGGACAGAAAACATGGCAGAAATGTAACTGTTATAGAAACTGATATAGGCAGACAGGCAAGCAGACAGACAAATACATCCAGCATGTCACACCATGGGGTGTAATAGCTCCGGTTCCCTGTACCACTCCGACACTGGCTCTGACAGATGTGCATGCCCTTCCCTCTAATTATCACACGGGTGATGACCAAACTCATTAAACGCCCACTGATAATAAAACCTTGATTGGTGGAGGTCGTCAACTCCTCCAGACGTCGGGAACACTGTCGCTCCCTCCAATAAGCTGAAAACCCTGGTTAATCAACGAGAAGCCAGCCACATGGAGGAATGTTGATCTCAGATTTGAGCAGAGATGTTAACTATCGAGAGAAAGAGTCTAGCGGGGATATACGCTATGTATACAAAAGTATGTGGACACCCCTTCAAATTAGTGGATTCAGCTATTTCAGCTACACCCGTTGCTGACAGGTATATAAAATCAAGCACACAGCCATGCAATCTCCATAGACAAGCAATGGCAGGAGAATGGCCTTGCTGAAGAGCTCAGTGAGTTTCAACGTGGCACCGTCATAGGATGCCACATTTCCAACATGTCAGTTCGTCAAATTTCTGCCCTGCTAGAGCTGCCCCGGTCAACTGTTAGTGCTGTTATTGTGAAGTGGAAACATCTAGAAGCAACAACGGCTCAGTTGCGAAATGGTAGGCCACACAAGCTCACAGAACTGGACCGGCGAGTCCTGAAGCGCGTAGCAAAAATTGTCTGTCCTCGGTTGCAACACTCACTACTGAGTTCCAAACTGCCTCTGGAAACAAGAACTATTCATCGGAAGCTTCATGAAATAGGACTCCATGGCCGAGCCGCCGCACACAAGCTTAAGATCACCATGTGTTATGCCAAGCGTCAGCTGGACTGGTATAAAGCTCACAGCCATTGGACTCTGGAGCAGTGGAAACGCGTTCTCTGGAGTGATGAATCACGCTACACTATCTGACAGTCCGATGGACGAATCTGGGTTTGGCGGATGCCACGAGAACGCTACCTGCCCCAATGCATAGTGCAAACTGTAATGTTTGGTAGAGGAGGAATAATGGTCTGGGGCTGTTTTTCAGAGTCTGGACTAGGCCCCTTAGTTCCAATGAAGGGAAATCTTAACTCTACAGCATACAATTACATTCTAGACGATCCTGTGCTTCCAACATTGTTGACAATGCCCCCATGAACAAAGCGAGGTCTATACAGAAATGGTTTGTCGAGATCGGTGTGGCCTGCACAGAGCCCCGATCTCAATTCCATTAAACACCTTCGGGATGAATTGGAACACCGACTACATGCCAGGCATAATCGGCCAACATCAGTGCCCGACCTCACTGAATGGAAGCAAGTCTCCTCAGCAATGTTCCAACATCTTGTGGAAAGCCTTCCCAGAAAAGTGGAAGCTGTTATAGCAGCAAAGGGGGACCAACTCCATGTTAATGTCCATGATTTTGGAATGAGATGTTCGACGAACAGGTGTCCACATATGTTTGGTGATGTAGTGTATCTGGTGCTTTGATAACATTGGTTACTGTCCAATGATGGTACACTCACCATTGAAAGAAGATTGGAAACCCAAAGTTATCAACACAATGGTGCAGCACTCTGCAATATCTACTGTATCTTACACTTTCCAATCTCCCCTGTCTCTGATTCTGCCTACTTTCGGCACCTGCATCTATCTGCTATGTTTGCCAGTGCTTTCCCCAGTGATGTTTCAACAGTGTGGGCTGTAAGAGTACATGAATATATGTTTTGACATACAGTAAGTCATTTTAGTGTGCCATCATGCTGGTTAGTGTGATCTGTTCAATGCTAAAGCTAGGAGAAGAGAGCTGATGTCCATCAAAGGTGTTTTATATAGGCCCAATCTCTAATATGTCTTCATGCCGCAGTGTGTGTGTGTACACTTTCCTACCTTATCAAGACCCCAATGTCCTAACAATTCACCTGAATGTCCTGACAAGGTGGGAAAATAATACCTTTTTTGAAAAGTCAGGACTTTTTTCATGTCCTGAATTTGTTCAAATGGTATTTTAAGCTTAAGGGTTAGGTTTAGGGTATTGGGGTTAAGGTTAGGATTAGGGTTAAGGTTAGGTTAAGGCCTGGGGCTAGGGTTAGGTTTAGGGTTAGGGGTTAAGAGAAAATAGGATTTTTAACGGTCAAACATTTTTACTCCCTAAAACGTCAAGAGAAATGTAATGAAAATTAAGCTGTGTGTGTGTGTTTTTGTCTGTGTGTGTGTCTTTGTCTGTGTGTGTGCGCATATGTTCATTACCATCGAGTGCTCTCTTTTTACCGGACCCTCTGGGACCTGGATATAGATGTGTTCCTCTCTATATGAAGGCAGGAGCGAGAGATGAGACAAACATAGGGAGAGGGGGAGGGAGAGGAAGGAGCGAGTGAGGGAGGGAGGAAATGCTAAGTGAAGCTCCCTCTCCTCCGTCTCCCCCCTCTCCTCCCCTTTTCATCCCATCTCACACACCTCTCCGAGCACATGATCTGGACAGCAAATCGACCACACAGCAAGGTCGATGGATGGTGCATCACACTGATGGTACAGCGCACTCGTTTTTACAAGCAGCCAAACGGTGTAGCTCAGACACGAGGAGGCTGGGACAGAAGTGATAAGGACCCTGACAGGGCCGATAACGAGGGAAAGAAAATGGAGAGAGAGAGAGAGAGAGAGACAGAGAGAGAGAGCGAGAGAGATGAAAAAGAGAGAACATAAAATCCACAGCCAATGACTGTATGGTATAACATACAGGGCTTAACCTCTCCACTTAGCATGACATGTATTCCACATACACACACACACACACACACACACACACACACACTGTTTTTTGTATGCCCGAAAGATATACCTATACTTGTCATGACGAATCCTCTACATCCACCAAGGGGATTATGGTGTCCATAGGCAGTGTATATAATTATGACAGTTAGTACAGTGTCAGGTTATATGTCTGTGTACTAGAGTATGCATCTGTGTGTCAATGCACCTCTACACCTGTGTGTTTGTCACATCATCATATGGTCATGTGCTCATGCCTATGTGTTTTATGAAGACATGCAAATATCTTGCATAATTATAGTATCTACAGTATTGCTCTCATTTGTAGATGTTTTTTGGGGAGTTGGCTGTCCCGATGTGGGTGAAAGTAATTCATTTTCGCTCAGCTTGATGCTAGGTTGGCAGACAATTTACTTCACAGGTAATTACCATTGCAGCCAATCAAACTAAAGGACAAAGTCTGCCCATTCAAATCCTGGAGTGTTGATGATATCTTAGTTAATTAAGGTGAGTCAGGATGATTGATGTGACAACATTTCACTCTCATGTCAATGTCAGAGGAACAGAATTATATACAGTATATCTCAACTCTTATGTTGAAGTGTGAACGACTGTGTTGATGAAAACCCTGCGTTCATCACACACACACACACACAGGCACACACGTGTGCGCACATTAACACACACACACACAGAGAGAGAGACATGGACCATGCACTTTTCACTGAATGTTCACCTTGATTGCTGAATTAATTTTGAAAAATGTTTAGGCCAGAGGGTGTTAAGGCCCAAAAGAGTGAGTGAGATACACGAGGAGAGTTGTTGGTTACGGGCTTGCAGTTCTGGAGTTTGCATGACATCCGCCAATGTGTTTCTGTAATGAGATGCAGATCATGGCTGTCATGGCGCACTTCACCCGCTCTGGTGTATGGCAGTGTGTTCCTAATTAATACCAAGCAAGGAACATGGGAGGACCTTGGAAGAAATGGAGTAGGGAGCAGAACGCTTAGTTAGCAGCAGATGGCACGCAGGAATAGCTGTAGCACATGGCCTGCTAGGGCAAACAGAAGCGGTGTGGGGAGCAGAGGGCAGCCATCACATTATAGGGTACTATATGGAGCTCCCAGACATTGAATGGCTGTCATTCAACTCGCTATCTCGCACAAAAAAAGAGAAACATTCATCCTCAAAAGTGTAAAAACGATTCTTTGCTAAAGGAGGGAAATGTCAATTTTACAGCATCATACGGATCATTGAAAAAAGAACCCAGGGAGTTGAGTGACTGACGACTTATACACAATGTCAAGTTGCCTCTTCGACGATTAGCGTCTTTTGTACATTTCTTTTGGACGAGGCGTTGCAAAGTTGTTATTCGCAGACAGAAAGGTATTGGCAGTCAACACAAATCTACAGGTTTTCACTTGTATTGCAGTGGGTTGAAATTCTGTGACAAATGCTGTTGCGGACATGAACTGCTTCAACGATGGGTCATGAAGATCAGTAATAAAGTATTTGAGTATTTGGAACTTTCTTAGAATCTTTCTAATATTTTCCAATGGCTGATATTTTTTCCATGTTTGAGTAGGTGGCTGCTGAGACAAGTTGTGTAATCTCCGAACTGTCACACTTTTGAAATAATCTTCAGTCTCACTTGAAGATGGACTGCCTTTTGCCCCTAGTGCTGAAGTGACGACAAGTCCCTGTTGAGTAGCCTTGGCGGGTTGGATTGAGGGAGACTACAATTTTGTCAATGTGATCCAGAGGAATTGTGTTGTAGGCCTACTGTATGTGATTGCTGTTGGGAAAGTGGATACTCTTAGTACTGCCCAGGGCATGTCCTGTCATCGTAGGAATGGTCAAGTTGTTTTTGGAATATCAGTCTGAAATACTGTGGGGAAACAAACAGTCATGGCTCTGCAAAACGACAATGGAATTTTTCTAGGTCCAAGTTAAATTTGTCTCTGTGCAAGTGAGCATGACCTATCTTCCACAGTATAAAAGTCACCTCATGAGGATTGAAAGGTGTGCTGCATGAAGAATCTGCCTTAAATCGAGAACAACTGATGACATTTTGAGTATGTATTAGTTTCATCATAAATTGCATCTTGCAAAACAATGCTCTACACACTTTCAAGCTGTGTTAAATTCAAGTACATTAAGATATTGAATTTTAAATAATCAACTACTGTTATGAGAAGTCCATGATTTCTAAACTGAATTTAAATTCAATTTCCTGACAGGAATGGGCATGAAATGGACACCATAACTGCAGTTGGTCTGGCCCTTACCACCACCATCATCATTCAGATGCCTCTAGCCATGTTATAAATATTTTCTTTCATCTTTCCAGGGAAGAACATGTGATTGTGCAGTAGAACAGGACAAACAGCTGTCATAACTACCAATGCTTTGAAGAAGCACGTCATGATTCCCTGATATATTTGCTCTGACATTGTTTAGCTAACTTCAGCTGATTGATTACTCAGTGGAATCTGCCAGTTTACCTGGTGTGTCTGACTATGCTAGCTATGCTTTTCAGTGCACAGAAGTCTTGTTAGCTGAGCCACAATATAATCGTTATTGCATATAGACAGTGGCTTTATAAGGCAACGGGAGAAATATATTTAGCATGAAGTAGTGTTTCAATTTGAGGACTTCATCTGAACGGTGTTAAGCGTTAGTGCACTCTGCATACAAAGTGGGGACACAATACACTCAGCAGCATGTCATTACTGGGGCCAAGCACAATCTCAATCCTGGGCTACGGGCTTGGAAGTTGGACCAGAGTTGTAACTGTGATCTATGGCCCTCTGTTCGCCACTGCACATTAACATTTAATCTTTGGTGTGAGAGGCCTGGACTCCCGGTAGAGAAGAGACACATAATGGCAGTGTTGTTATGGAATATGAATGCTGCAGAGACCCTGACTGTGTGTAAAGCACTCCATATTTTTTCTAACACTGATCCAAGGCCAGTTTTCTGGGTGAGAAATTCCCTCCAATAATTGCTAGGGCAACCAATCTTCACCTCCACCTCATCTTCACCTCACCTTCCTGCCAACACGGGTGGCCCATGCCATAGATAAGGCACACCTTACCACTTATTTGGACAGCAGTGGGGCTCCGGAAACGCATTTTCATTTCCAAAATAAATTAAGATTGGGAGACACTTTGCTTCGCCTGGGCATTTCTCATGGTTCGATAAACTTCCCCAGAAACAGATAATGGGAGATTATCTCTGCGTGTGGCCAGCCCTGGCTGCCATCTTTCTCTCATTAAACATTCAGGAAATGAGGCATATGGCTCTGCGCTTCAGTAACTGAACGCCATGGACATGTTCAATAAACCGGCGCATGACCACCATCTGATTGGAATGCGTTGGGATTCGCACCACATGTTCCTTTGCTCGCACCCTTGTAGGACATTAAAGCTCAAATTTACCCTGCTTATTTATTTGGTTCCCCTGCTGCCCACCCGCTGGCAATCTTAACAAGGTGAATATAGCCCTGTATTTTTTTCTAAAAGCATGTTGTAGTTGAGACTGACTATATTAAAAGGTATGTGTGGAGTCCATTTGCACAGGATGTTCTATGAGAGCTTGTATGTGCAGATGTTTTATATCATTTAAAACAGTTGGAACCCACATGCACCTGATCAGCCTCCCTTTTTTCTGTCCTCTCTAACCTTGAGACCATACCCAGTCGTAAACATTGTTGTTGTTCCCTACCCACACATAGCAATATATGATTTGGTCTCTTTCTGCTTTGCTGTCAGGTGCATCTCCTACACCTGTCTGGCTTGTCTCTTTTTCAGCAGTCTGGGCATTCAGTCATCTATTCCATGCTCTCTGCCCCATACCCTTGAACACTCTCATGCCCCTCATTGTATGTTCTCATGCTGGCTCATTCCTCATTCATGTACTCATCCCTATAGGCTTTATCATTAACTAGTCCTCCTTTATAACTTGGGTCTTATTAATACAAAAAAATTATGTTTTAAGTGAAATATTAGCTTTTGTCTGAAGCCAAAAAAGACAGGAAATTCGAAAGCTAATTTGATCTATGCACTAACAAGGCTTTTCAGCACAAGCAGCCTGACTACTGCAAGAGTACTGTAGCTTTTGGATCTACTTTACTTCAACAACAGGTGTACTCAAATTGGATGGGTTGATTAGGATTCAAACCTTCTCTGCAACAGTTTGATTCAAACTCTTAGAGTAGGTTTACCCCATTAATATACTTGGTATTGTAACATGTTTTTTCATGTAAGACATCATCCCATTACACTCATTTAAACATTATGGTTTAAATAAGTGAACACAGATTAAACATAGTCCTGGTCTAAAAAGCAAGATCAATAAAAAAATCTAGTCCAGGACTAGGTGTAATCTGTGTCCGCAAAACTGCTCCTTAACCCTACATTTGAACGAGCCTAATACATAAGCCTACTCAGATGGGAAATGGACAAGGAAGTTGACAGCTTTTGTCCGTGATGTGTACGCCGAGGAACTTAAAACGTTCCACCTTCTCCGCTGCTGTCCCGTCAATGTGGATAGGGGGGTGCTCCCTCTGCTGTTTCATGAAGTCCACGATCATCTCCTTTGTTTTGTTGACGTTGAGTGAGAGGTTGTTTTCCTGACACCACACTCAAAGTGCCCTCACCTCCTCACTGTAGGCTGTCTTGTCATTGTTGGTAATCAAGCCCACTACTGTTAAGTCGTCTGCAAACTTGATGATTGAGTTGGAGGCGTGCATGGCCACTCAGTCATGGGTGAACAGGGAGTACAGGAGGGGGCTGAGCATGCACCTTTGTGGGGTCCCGGTGTTGGGGATAGGCAAAGAGGAGATGTTGTTTCCTACCTTCACCACCTGGGGTGGCCCGTCAGAAAGTCCAGGACCCAATTGCACAGATCGGGGTTTAGACCCAGGGCCTCAAGCTTAATGATGAACTTGGAGGGTACTATGGTGTTGAATGCTGAGCTGTAGTCGATGAACAGCATTCTTACATAGGTATTCCCCTTGTCCACATGGGATAGGGCAGTGTGTAGTGTGATGGCGATTGCATTGTCTGTGGACCTATTGGGGCGGTATGTAAATTGAAGTGGGTCTAGGGTGGCAGGTAAGGTGGAGGTGATATGATCCTTGACTTGTCTCTCAAAGCATGATGACAGAACTGAGTGCTACGGGGCGATAGTCATTTAGTTCAGTTATCTTTGCCTTCTTGGGTACAAGAACAATGGTGGCCATCTTGAAACATGTGGCGACAGAAGACTGGGATAGTGAGAGATTGAATATATCCGTAAACACACCAGCCAGCTGGTCTGCGCATGTTATGAGGACGCTGCTAGGGATGCCGTCTGGGCCGGCAGCCTTGCGAGGGTTAACACGTTTAAAGTTCTTACTCATGTCGGCCATGGAGAAGGAGAGGGGGGGCCAGCAGTCCTTGGTAGCGGGCCGCGTCGGTGGCACTGTATTATCCTCAAAGCAGGTGTCACGGGTGTCGTAGGAATTAGACCAAGGCGCAGCGGGTTGCGTGCTCATCATATTTATTTATTAAAGGGAACACGAAAAAAACAACAAACAAAGAAACGACAGTCCAACAGTTTCGCAGGCTATACACGAAAGCAATGCAAAAACAACTACCCACCATGAGACAGGTGAAAACAAGCTCCCTAAGTATGACTCCCAATCAGGAACAACGATGTACAGCTGTTCCTGATTGAGAGCCACACCAGGCCAACAAAGAAATACAAAACCTAGAAAACCTACAAACCCAAAACAAGAACATACACCAAAAACCCCCGGAACACATAAATACAATACCCCTCTACATATACATAACCCCCGAACCATATAAAACAAATACCCTCTGCCATGTCGTGACCAAACTACCATAACCAATAACCCCTATACTGGTCAGGACGTGACAGCAGGCAAAGAAGGTGTTTAGTTTGTCTGGAAGAAAGACGTCGGTGTCCGTGACATGGCTAGTTTTCTTTTAGCTTGTTCGATTGCCTTGCGGAGGGAATAACTACACTGTTTTTTTCAGCCATATTCCCAGTCATCATTCCATGGTTAAATGCAGTGGTTCGCGCTTTCAGTTTTGTGCGAATGCCGCCATCTATCCACGGTTTCTGGTTAGGGTATGTTTTAATAGTCACAGTGGGTACAATATCTCCAATGCAATTCCTTATAAATTCACTTACCGAATCAGTGTATAAATCGATGTTATTCTCTAAGGCTGCCCGGAACATTTCCCAGTCTGCATGATCAAAACAATCTTGAAGCATGGATTCCGATTGGTCAGACCAGCGATGGATATTTCTAGTCATGGGTACATCCTGTTTGAGTTTCTATCTATAGGATGGTAGGAGCAAAATGGAGTCGTGGTTGGATTTGCCGAAGAGAGGGCGGGGGAGGGCCTTGTATGCATCGCGGAAGTTAGAGTTAGAGTGATGTATTGCTCGCACAAGTGCTATAATCAATATGCTGATAGAATTTAAGTAGCCTTGTTCTCAAATTTGCTTTGTTAAAATCCCCAGCTACAATAAATGTAGCCTCAGAATATATGGTTTCCAGTTTGCACAGTGAAGTTCCTTGAGGGCTGTTGTGGTATCGGCTTGAGGAGGGATATACACGGCTGTGATAATGACCGACGAGAATTCTCTTGGGAGATAATATGGTTGGCATTTGATTGTAAGGAATTCTAGGTCAGGCGAACAAAAGGACTTGACTTCCTGCATGTTGTTACGATTAAATCAGTCGTTAATCATGAAGCATACACCCTCGCCTTTCTTCCCAGAGAGATGTTTATTTCTGTCGGCGCAACGCATAAAGTATCCTGGTGGCTGTACCGACTCCGACAACATATCCCGAGAGAGCCATGTTTCCGTGAAACAGAGAATGTTACAATCCCGGATGTCTCTCTGGAAAGCAACCCTTGCACTAATTTCGTCTACCTTGTTATCTAGAGACTGGACATTGGCGAGTAATATACTCGGAAGCCGTGGGTGGTGTGCACGCCTTCGAAGTCTAACCAGGAGGCCGCTCCGTCTACCTCTTCTGCGGCAAGGGTTGTTTTGGGGCGGCCTCTGGAATCAGATCCAATGTCCTGGGTGGTGGTGAGAACAAAGGATCGCTTTGGGAAAGTCATATTCCTGGACGTAATGTTGGTAAGTTGATGTCGCTCTGTTATCCAACAGTTCTTCCCAGCTGTATGTAATAACACTTAAGATGTTCTGGGCTAACAATGTAAGAAATAATAGATTAAAAAACTAAATACTGCATAGTTTTTAGAGGCAACCATCTATGTCCGCGCCATCTCTGTCGCCACCCACACAGACAGTGTGGTGAAGCCTCAGGAGACTGAAGAAATGTGTCTTGTCACCTAAAACCCTCACAAACTTTTACAGACGCACAATTGAGAGCATCCTGTCGGGCTGTATCACCGCCTGGTACGGCAACTGCACCACCCACAACCGCAAGGCCCCCTGTGGCTCAGTTGGTAGAGCATGGTGTTTGCAACGCCAGGGTTGTGGGTTCGATTCCCAATGGGGGACCAGTACGGAGAAAAAAATTTATGAAATGTATGCATTCACTACTGTAAGTTGCTCTGGATAAGAGCATCTGTTAAATGACTAAAATGTAAAAAAAAAAAAAAATTCATCTGATCACTCTCCAGAGGGTGGTGCGGTCTGCACAATGCATCACTGGGGGCAAACTGCCTGCCCTCCAGGACACCAACAGCACCCGATGTCACAGGAAGACCAAAAGGATCATCAAGGACAACAACCACCTGAGCCACTGACTGTTCACCCCGCTACCATCCAGAAGGAGAGGTCAGTACAGGTGCATCATAGCTGGGACAGAGAGACTGAAAAACAGCTTCTATCTCAGGGCCATCAGACTGTTAAATAGCCATCACTGACACAGTGAGGCTGCTGCCTCCGTACAGACTCAAAATCATTGGCCACTTTAATAAACGGATCACTAGTCACTTTAATAATGCCACTTTAATAATGTTTACATATCTTGCATTACTCATCTCATATGTACAGTCATGGCCAAAAGTTTTGAGAATGACACAAATATTAATTTTCACAAAGTCTGCTGCCTCAGTTTGTATGAGGGCAATTTGCATATACTCCATGAAGAGTGATCAGATGAATTGCAATTTATTGCAAAGTCCCTCTTTGCCATGCAAATGTACTGAATCCCAAAAAAGCATTTCCATTGCATTTCAGCCCTGCCACAAAAGGACCAGCTGACATGTCAGTGATTCTCTCGTTAACACAGGTGTGAGTGTTGACGAGGACAAGGCTGGAGATCACCCTGTCATGCTGATTGAGTTCGAATAACAGAATGGAAGCTTCAAAGGGAGGGTGGTGCTTGGAATCATTGTTCTTCCTCTGTCAACCATGGTTAGCAGCAAGGAAACACGTGCCGTCATCATTGTTTTGCACAAAAAGGGCTTCACAGGCAAGGATATTGCTGCCAGTAAGATTACACCTAAATCAACCATTTATCGGATCATCAAGAACTTCAAGGAGAGCAGTTCAATTGTTGTGAAGAAGGCTTCAGGGCGCCCAAGAAAGTCCAGCACCAGGACCGTCTCCTAAAGTTGATTCAGCTGCGGGATCGGTGCACCACCAGTACAGAGCTTGCTCAGGAATGGCAGCAGGCAGGTGTGAGTGCATCTGCACACACAGTGAGACAAAGACTTTTGGATGATGGCCTGGTGTCAAGAAGGGCAGCAAAGAAGCCACTTTTCTCCAGGAAAAACATCAGGGACAGACTGATATTCAGCAAAAGGCACAGGGATTGGACTGCTGAGGACTGGGATAAAGTCATTTTCTCTGATGAATCCCCTTTCCGATTGTTTGGGGCATCAGGAAAAAAGCTTGTCCGGAGAAGACAAGGTGAGCGCTACCATCAGTCCTGTGTCATGCCAACAGTAAAGCATCCTGAGACCATTCATGTGTGGGGTTGTTTCTCAGCCAAGGGAGTGGGCTCACTCACAATTTTGCCTAAGAACACAACACACAACACATCCTCCGAGAGCAACTTCTCCCAACCATCCAGGAACAGTTTGGTGATGAACAATGCCTTTTCCAGCATGATGGAGCACCTTGCCATAAGGCAAAAGTGATAACTAAGTGGCTTGGGGAACAAAACATCGATATTTTAGGTCCATGGCCAGGAAACTCCCCAGACCTTAATCACATTGAGAACTTGTGGTCAATCCTCAAGAGGCGGGTGGACAAACAAAAACCCACAAATTCTGACAAACTCCAAGCATTGTTTATGCAAGAATGGGCTACCATCAGTCAAGATGTGGCCCAGAAGTTAATTGACAGCATGCCAGGGCGGATTGCAGAGGTCTGGAAAAAGAAGGGTCAACACTGCAAATATTGACTCTTTGCATCAACTTCATGTAATTGTCAATAAAAGCCTTTGACACTTATGAAATGCTTGTAATTATACTTCAGTATTCCATAGTAACATCTGACAAAAATTTCTAAAGACACTGAAGCAGCAAACTTTGTGGAAATTAATATTTGTGTCATTCTCAAAACTTTTGGCCACGACTATATATACTGTATTCTATAACATCTATTACATCTTGCCTATGCCCCTCGGTCATTGCTCATCCATATATTTATATGTACATACTCTTATTCCATCTCTTTACTTAGATTTGTGTGTATTAGGTAGTTGTTGTGGAATTGTTAGATTACTTGTTAGATATTGCTGCACTGTCGGAACTAGAAGCACAAGCATTTCGCAAATGTATGTGACCAATACATTTTTATTTGATTTCATTTAATTTGAACATATTTTGAATCAATACATGGTTTATGTTCCTGTTATAAACAATGGAGTAAAGCAACCATATATTTTGGGTTATGATAGGGTCAAAAAGTTACACTATGCTCTTTATGTTTATAAGTTATAGAATTTAAAGGGTAAATCTGTGAATTCTTCATAATTTTGGGGCTTTTGGATAATATAACGCATATAATAAATGCCTCATGAGCTTAGTCCAATTGTCATACCCCATCAGAACCCAAAACAATTGTCATACCATCAGAACCCAAAATATTTGCTCGTTCAACTCAATTGTTTGTAAACAATGTAATTTTAAACAAACACTGAATATGGATAAAATTGTCATTTTGTATCCATAGCTATATCGATGAATTTGAGAGTGGTTAAATTTCTGCACTTCCAATTCTTCAGCTTTTCACCAAAACAGTGGTGGAGTGTCAGCTTTGTTGTTGTTTGAACTGCAGACTTCCCCTTTAAGAACCAATGGGTATATATCAAGATTAGGAACATTGAACAGGTCCCCAGACGGCAGATTGCGCGTGTGTCTTGCGCGTGACACAGGATTGTATCGAGGCACAGATCTGGGGAAGGGTACCAAAAAATGTATGCCGTATTGAAGTTCCCCAAGAACACAGTGGCCTCCATCATTCTTAAATGGAAGAAGTTTGGAACCACCAAGACTCTTCCTAGAGCTGGCCACCCGGCCAAACTGAGCAAATTGGGGGAGAAGGGCCTTGGTCAGGTAGGTAACCAAGAACCCGATGGTCACTCTGACAGAGCTCCAGAGTTCCTCTGTGGAGATGGGAGAACCTTCCAGAAGGACAACAATCTATGCAGCACTCCACCAATCAGGCCTTTATGGTAAAGTGGCCAGACAGAACACACTCCTCAGTAAAAGGCACATAAAGGACTGTCAGACCATGAGAAACAAGATTCTCTGGTCTGATGAAACCAAGATTGAACTCTTTGGCCTGAATGCCAAGCGTCACGTCTGGAGGAAATCTGGCACCATCCCTACAGCGAAGCGTGGTGGTGACATCAACATGCTGCGGGGATGTTTTTCAGTGGCAGGGACTGGGAGACTTGACAGGATTGAGCGAAGAATGGGAGAAACTCCCCAAATTAGGTGTGCCAATCTTGTAGCGTCAGACCCAAGAAAACTCGAGGCTGTAAACGCTGCCAAAGGTGCTTCAACAAAGTACTGAGTTAAGGGTCTGAATACTTATGTAAATGTGATATTTAAGTTTACTTTCAATGCATTTGCAAAAATTTCTAAAAACCTGTTTTTGCTTGAATCCATTTTAGAATAAGGCTGTAACGTAACAAAATGTAGAAAAAGTCAAGGGGTCTGAATACTTTCCGAATGCACTGTACATAATACATGATACAGTGCAAATTACATTACAAGATATATAAAATGGCTGTGTCTCTTCATAGTCCCCTTTGTGCAGTAAGGAGTTATTTTATCTGTTTCTTGAATCTGGTTTTATTGCTAGTTTCAGTTACCTGGGGTGGTAGAAAGTTGCATGTAGTCATGTCTCTATTTAATACTGTGCGTTTCCCAGCCTCTATTCTGGACCTGGGGACTGTGAAGTGACCTCTGATTGCATTCTTTTGTTGAACCAATGAGTAGTCGAACTGTGTACAGTTCGGTACCTTCAACACATCAATACCTCACACAAAGACCAATAGTGATGCAGTCAATCTCTCCTAAACTTTGAGCCAGGAGATTGACATGCATGTTACTGACACTTGCCCTCCGTGTCCATCTCAGTGCAATACGTGCTGCTTTGTTCTGGACCAAATGCAAAATTACCTATGTCCCTCTTTGCCGCACATAACCACACAGCTGGGCAGTAGTCCAGGTGCGACAAAACTAGGGCTGTAGGACCTGTCTGGTCAACTGAAGTGTCAAGAAGGCAGAGCAATACCCTATCATGGACAGACCTCTTACCATTTTAGCAACCATTGAGTCTATGTTTTGACCATGACAGCTTGCTGTGTCCCCTAGCCACTGTGTCCCCCAGGTTTCCCTGAACCCAATGAGGGCCAGAAAAATGTGTGGTTAATAACAATATAAATCTGTCAAACGAATTCCTACTATGAAACAAATTCTGCCTGAAAAATCTGAGGATGAAATGTTTGGTGTAGCTTCGTTGTCAGAGACAAGTCGCAAGGGAGTGAGTGATTTCTTTCAGCGACCAACAACAATATTCAGTGCCTTCAGAAAGTATTCATACCCCTTGACCACATTTTGTGTTACAGGCTGAATTCAAAATGGATTAAATAGATTTTTCCACCCATCTACCCCATAATGACAAAGTGAAAACATGTTTGGGTACTTTTACATAAGTATTCACAACCCTGAGCCAATACTTTGTAGAAGCACCTTCAGCAGTGATTACAGCTGTGGGTCATTTTGAGTAAGTCTCTATGAGCTTTGCACACCTGGATTGTACAATATTTGCCTATTGTTTTAAAGATTCTTCAAGCTCTGTCAAGTTGATTGTTCATTGCAAGACAGACATTTAAGTCTTGCCATAGATTTCCTTGCCGATTTAAGTCCAAACTATAACTAGGCCACTCAGGAACATTCATTGTCATCTTGGTAAGCAACTCTAGTGTAGATTTGGCCTTGTGTTTTAGGTTATTGTCCTGCTGAAAAGAGGAACCAGGTTTTCCTCTAGGATTTTTCCTGTGCTTATAGCTGTATTCCGTTTCTTTTTATCCCCCCCAAAAAACTCTACATGAAGAATGGTCCTCATTGATGTGTTGTGTTTGCTCCAAAAATAAAGCTTTGTATTCAGGACCAAAAGTGTATTTCTTTGTCACATTTTTTGCAGTATTACTTAAGTGCTTTGTTGCAAACCGGATGCATGTTTGGAATATTTTTATTCTGTACATGCTTCCTTCTTTCCACGCTGGGTGTATTGATACACCATCCAAAGCATAGTTAATAACTTCACCATGCTCAAAGGGATATTCAGCATCTGTTTTTTTTATTTTCACACATCTACCAATCGGTGCCCATCGTTGCAAGGCATTGAAATATCTCCCTGATCATTGTGGTTGAATCTGTGCTTGAAATGCACTATTCAATTGAGGGACCTTACAGATAATTGTAATGAAAGGCGTAGATTCACACGCAGAGCGCAGCAGGTGTTTATTTCGCCTTCGCAGAAGTTAGGAATTGTCAGGCAATAGTCATACACAGCTAGGCAAACAGGCAGGTGAATCAAAACTAGACCTGAAGGCTATAACCGGTTCTCACAAACGAGCTAGGAAAAGGCTTAGTAGAGTCAAAATGAACAATACCTCACAAAGTCACAAACAGAATGAACTGAACTAAATAAGGAGCTGATGAGACCAGGTGAGTAACTAACACAGGTGAAATCAATGAGCAAAACTAAAAGACAGGGCTACGTTCAACAACACAAAGAAACAGGGCTACGTTCAAGAACACAACGAAACAGAACACAAGGTTGACTAAGAAAATAAATACAAAACCTTACATTAATTGTATGTGTGGGGTACAGAGATGAGGTAGTTATTCAAAAATGATGTTAAACACTATTACTGTACACAGAGTGAGTTCATGCAACTTATTATGCAATTTGTTAAGCACATTTTTACTCTTGAACTTAGGCTTGCCATAAATCTTCTTAGGGATAGCCCCCCTTTTTTCAATTTTCGTCTAAATGACATACCCAAATCTAACTGCCTGTAGCTCAGGCCCTGAAGCAAGGATATGCATATTCTTGGTACCATTTGTAAGTAAACATTTAGAAGTTTGTGGAAATGTGAATTGAATGTAGAATATAGATCTGGTAAAAGAAAATACAAAGGAAAAACCAACCAGTCTTTTTCTACCACCATCTTTGAAATGCAAGAGAAAGGTCATAGTTGCAGCCATCACTCTGGTTGTAATTCTGATAGTGTCCGCAAGATGGCAGCAGTGTATGTGCAAAGTTTCAGATGGATAACTTGAATAATGAGCGAACCACAAGACTTTTAGTGTGAAGTCCCCAGGTACATTTGGGCAAATCGTGAAGGAGACATTCGCATTCATATTCCATTTTTCTGCAAGAATATCGTCAAATCTGTATACTTGGACTTTGATTTAGCTTTCCAAGTATTAGTAGCAATATTATTAGTTCAACATTTGTAAAACAACCAGTTTTCACAACTCTGAATATTCTTATACGTTGTGTCCAAAATGAAAAGGCATGCTGTCGTAGGTTAGGTTAGTATGTACATTTTACAACAAAACATGGTTTCCGGATACTCCCGTAAAGCCCAGCTCATTGGCTATCTAGCTAGCTTGGTGCTTATTTGACAAAGATACAGTCGTCCAAGAGATGGCTGCCCGTGTCATCGGCGTGCCATGAAGGAATCGCTCTCTAACCAAATATGGTGTCCTATAGGATATACTACACCCCTAATGAAATAGTGAAGTATTGTTACCTTATAGGATCTCTGAGGAATAGATTCGAATGTGATTTGACTCATTGAAACAACGTTTAGGGTGAGATTTTCACAGATTCCTTTCTTTTCAAATTGAATGAGTGGAAATACAAAATTGATTGTGTGTGCTATATGGACCTTTTTAGGATATGAAAAGAGATTTTATCTAACAAAACGACACTACATGTTATCTCTGGGAACCTTTGGATGATAAATCAGAGCAAGATTTCAGACTGTAAGTACACATTTCACCTTCAGAGGTGAATTTATCAAACCTATCGCATTGAAAAAAGGGTTTTGTTGTTAGCTCTCCTCAAACAATAGCATGACATTTTTTTTACAGTAATAGCTACTGTAAATTGGACAGTGCAGTTATATTAACAATAATTTAAGCTTTAAGCCAATATAAGACACTTATATGTACCGACATTTGTTGTTTCTCTAAAATCTGCGATCGTGTCACAAAACGCTGAATGATTTACAACTGTCCCGTTAACGGGACGCCTATCCCTAAGGCTTGCCATAACAAAGGGGCTGAATACTTATTGACTCAAGACATTTCAGCTTTTCATTTTGAATAGATCAGTGACACAAAATCTCAATTTAATACAATTTTTATTCAGGCTGCAACACAACAAAATGTGGAAAAAGTAAAGGGGTGTGACTACTTTCTGAAGGCACTGTACATAAATATGTTCTGGTTATTGGGTTCAAGTGGCCCTTTGATCTTTCTACAAAATGCCAAAGGACGTGTAGCTGGTGGCTGATCTTAAACATGTCCGACATGTATGTTCTAACCAGAGCAAAGTGCCAGTGCCGGATGGTGGTTGGTCTCAACCAAGTTTGCATTGCAGTTTCTTATGAAGGTTCAGTGATAATTCAGATGGAACTGTTAGCAGGCATAAGTGTGCCTGTGACAGCCAATACAGTATGGCTTGGAACACTGCTCGTCCAATCAGCATCCAGGATCCAAACAACCCATTTTATAATTATAAATAATTTGTACACTGCAAATTGACCGCGAGGACCCCAAACAGATAGTATTTCACAAAACCATAATTTCTAACCCTTATACACAGTCACGTTAGTTCAGACAGAAAGACCAGGAGAGGTAGGTTAGGCCAAATGTAAGATTACAGCCATTTTGATAATGGCTGGCATTCATATGCCCTCCAAAGAAAGGTCGGTGGACCAAGATTCAAAGGTCAGATTAGGAAGAAAGAGGTGGTGTTTTGCTTGGTTGTGCCTAGGACATTGTACATTGAACTCGTAATTTTATCTGGTTGGCAGGCATGTGAATGTATGGTTGATGAAACAGTGAAGCATGTGTTGATATATTGTTGTAAGTACTGGTATGTGGAAGATTGATGTGTAGGATTATTGAGGTTGAACAAGGATGGGGTTGGGTTGGAAAAGATTTGGGGAATGGGTGAGGGTTTATAAAACATTTCTAGGGCTTTTTTTATTTCTTAGTAGTATAGGATTAGGTAGGAGGGTTTCGTTTTTCTTAATGTTTGTTTCTTTATTAATTTAGTCTGTAAACTGTGATTGACTACACACTCCAGTACAGTAGGTGGTGGCATGCACATTTAACATTTGTTGCAAACTGCCATAATACCATAGAAGAAGAAGATTGGGCGCGGTTTTTGCATTGGCGAGTGTAACTTTAGGATATCGTCGTAAGAAATGTGATTATTGTACCAGTGTTGAATGTCCAAATTGAAATAGCTAACTATTATCTTAAGGTAAGAATTATCTACAGTTGCTTTGTTAGTTATTTTATATCTTTATTTTTTTGTTTGTTGAAACTGTCCGTGGGCAGTGACGGTTGCTAGCAAGCTAGCTAACATTAGTTAAAACAGACCAAAGGGAGTTAGCTAGCTAATAGACCTTGGTTGCCTTTTTCTGCAGATCATTCTATGCATCGTTCTGTTTGTGTCAAGCTAACAATGTTAGATGTTGAACATACAGTTGAAGTCGGAAGTTTACATACACTTAGGTTGGAGTCATTAAAACTAGTTTTTCAACCACTCCACACATTTCTTGTTAACAAACTATAAGTCGGTTAGGACATCTACTTTGTGCATGACACAAGTAATTTTTCCAACAATTGTTTACAGACAGATTATTTCACTTATAATTCACTGTATCACAATTCCAGTAGGTCAGAAGTTTACATACACCAAGTTGACTGTGCCTAACCTGTTGGGGATAGGGGGCAGTATTAGCACGTCCGGATAAAAAACGTACCCGATTTAATCTGGTTACTACTCCTGCCCAGTAACTAGAATATGAATATAATTATTGGCTTTGGATAGAAAACACCCTAAAGTTTCTAAAACTGTTTGAATGGTGTCTGTGAGTATAACAGAACTCATATGGCAGGCAAAAACCTGAGAAGATTCCTTACAGGAAGTGGCCTGTCTGACCATTTCTTGCCCTCCTTGATCATCTATATCCAAAACAGGGGATCTCTGCTGTTACGTGACACTTCCTACGGCTCCCATGGGCTCTAAGAAGGCGGGAAAAAGCTGAACGATGTAATTCCATCCCCAGGCTGAAACACATTAGCGCGTTTGGCAAGTGCTCTATCAGAGGGCCATCAGACTGAGGCTCGTGCATGAGGGGATAGCATGCTTTTACTTTCACTCTCTTTGTATTAAAAAACGATTTCCCGGTCGGAATATTATCGCTTTTTTTACGAGAAAAAATGCATAAAAATTGATTTTAAACAGCGGTTGACATGCTTCGAAGTACGGTAATGGAATATTTAGACATTTTTTGTCACAAAATGCGTCGTGCTCGTCACCCTTATTTACCCTTTCGGATAGTGTCTTGAACGCACGAACAAAACGCCGCTATTTGGATATAACAATGGATTATTTGGGACCAAACCAACATTTGTTATTGAAGTAGAAGTCCTGGGAGTGAATTCTGACGAAGAACAGCAAAGGTAATAACATTTTTCTTATAGTAAACCTGACTTTGGTGAGTGCTAAACTTGCTGGGTGTCTAAATAGCTAGCCCTGTGATGCCGGACTATCTACTTAGAATATTGCAAAATGTGCTTTCACCGAAAAGCTATTTTAAAATCGGGCATATCGAGTGCATAGAGGAGTTCTGTATCTATAATTCTTAAAATAATTGTTATGTTTTTTGTGAACGTTTATCGTGAGTAATTTAGTAAATTCACCGGAAGTGTTCG
Source organism: Salmo trutta (assembly GCF_901001165.1). Taxonomy (NCBI): domain Eukaryota; kingdom Metazoa; phylum Chordata; class Actinopteri; order Salmoniformes; family Salmonidae; genus Salmo; species Salmo trutta. The sequence continues at coordinate 44,772,904 of NC_042976.1, forward strand.
GTGGGAATGCTAGTCACATGCTAGTCACATGCTAATGTAAAAAGCTGGTTTTTGATATAAATATGAACTTGATTGAACAAAACATGCATGTATTGTATAACATAATGTCCTAAGATTGTCATCTGATGAAGATCATCAAAGGTTAGTGCTGCATTTAGCTGTGGTTTGGGTTTATGTGACATTATATGCTAGCTTGAAAAATGGGTGTCTGATTATTTCTGGCTGGGTACTCTGCTGACATAATCTAATGTTTTGCTTTCGTTGTAAAGCCTTTTTGAAATCGGACAATGTGGTTAGATAAAGGAGAGTCTTGTCTTTAAAATGGTGTAAAATAGTCATATGTTTGAAAAATTGAAGTTTTTGCATTTTTGAGGTGTTTGTAATTCGCGCCACGCTCTATCGCTAGCGGAACATCTAGATGTAAGAGGTTTTAATAAACAAATGAACAAAACAAGAAACACGAACAACACAGGCGCAGGAAACCTGTCAGTCCGGCTGAGACGTGGAAGCATGGCGACCTAGAGCACCGGAGAGAGAGCATAAGTGACGGTACCCCCCCTCCCAGGGATCCATAACAGTTTAAAATCTAAGGTAAAACCAAGTAATTTAGTCTCCTCAACTTGTTCAACAGCCACACCATTCATTACCAGATTCAGCTGAGGTCTAGAATTTAAAGAATGATTTGTTCCAAATACAATGCTCTTAGTTTTAGAGATGATCAAGACCAATTTATAATTAGCCACCCATTCCAAAACAGAGGCAACTTTTAGTTAATGCTTTCAGTGACTTCATTAGCTATGGTTGCTGATGCGAACAGTGCATTCGGAAAGTATTCAGACACCTTGACTTTTTAAACATTTTGTTACATTACAGCCTTATTCTAAAATGGATTAAACCATTTTCCCCCTCATCAATCTACACACAATACCCCATAATGACAAAACGAAAACAGGTTTTTAGAAATGTTAGCAAATGTATTAAAAAATGTAAAACAGAAATACCTTATTTACATAAGTATTCAGACCCTTTGCTATGAGACTCGATATTGAGCTCAGGTGCATCCTGTTTTGATTGATTATTCTTGAAATGTTTCTACAACTTGACTGGAGTCCACCTATGGTACATTCAATTGATTGGACATGATTTGGAGAGGCACACACCTGTCTACATAAGGTCCCACAGTTGACAGTGCATGTCAAAGCAAAAACCAAGCCATGAGGTCGAAGAAATGTCTGTAGAGCTCAGAGACAGGAGTGTCTCGAGGCACAGATCAGGAGAAGGGTACAAAAAAATGTCTGCAGCATTGAAGGTCACCAAGAACACAGTGGCTTCCATCATTCTTAAATGGAAGATGTTTGGAACCACCAAGACTCTTCCTAGAGCTGGCCACCTGGCCAAACTGAGCAATTGGGGGAGAAGGGCATTGGTCAGGGAGGTGACCAAGAACCCTGTGACCAAGAACCCTGTGACCAAGAACCCAAGCGTCACATCTGGAGGAAACCTGGCACCATCACTACGGTGAAGCATGGTGGTGGCAGCATCATGCTGTGGGGATGTTTTTCAGCGGCAGGGACTGGGAGACTAGTCAGGCTTGAGGGACAGATGAACGGAGAAACGTCCAGAGAGATCCTTAATGAAAACCTGCTCCAGAGCGCTCAGGACCTCAGATGGTTCACCTTCCAACAGGACAACGACCCTAAGCACACAGTCAAGATAACGCAGGAGTGGCTTCGGGACAAGTCTCTGAATGTCTTTGAGTGGCCCAGCCAGAGCCGGGACTAGAACCCAGTTAAACATTTCTGGAGAGACCCGAAAATAGCTGTGAAGCGACGCTCCCCATCCAACCTGACAGAGCGTGAGAGGATGTGCAGGGACGAATGGGAGAAACTCCCCAAATACAGGTGTGCCAAGCATATAGCGTCATAGCCAAGAAGATTCAAGGCTGCAATTGCTGCCGAAGGTGCTTCAACAAAGTACTGAGTAGAGAGTCTGAATACTTAAGTAAATGTGATATTTCCATTTTTTTCCCCATACATTTGCAAAACATTCTAAAAACCTGTTTTTGCTTTGTCATTATGGGGTGTTGTGTGTAGATTGATGAGGGGAAAAAACATCATCCATTTTAGAATAAAGCTGTGTCATGACGTTGGCCTGTGGGTAAGGTTTATGACCCCCCCATAAATACCTTTCTCCCTTCCCCTCTCTTACTGACCCTACTGAAGGACTGCTGTCCTGTTAAATATAGAGAGTCTGGGAACATCAAACAAATGGGGAAAGGAACCATATTTTGGTAATAAAACCAGTTGGAAATATGCTTTGGAACGTAATGAGTATGGATGTCAGTTCAGTTGTCATCTGAGACATTATGACTGATGACAGGACGACATAAACTGTACCTGGGAAAGTATCCACCCTCTAGTTATCAGAGTCACATGGAATTGTTATGCAATTGAAATGTTTGATATTGAAATTGTTTGTTAGGAGATTAAATGTAATTTTAGCTTCCAAATGAGAGATTTGGGTTTTCATAAGGAAAGTGCCCTGCTTGATCAGTGGCCCACCCCTGTGAAGAGGAGGGGTTATAAACGATGAAACACATCCTTCCCCCCTCTCCACTATATAAGCCTTTGACGAAAAGATAACCACGTAGTTCCAGTACGTGAGGTCTGCAGCCTCTACGTTAGAAGGACACACATGTCAAGTACAGAACTAAGCCAACCTCGGCGTGAGCTTTGGTGGCGAATGGTATGAACTTTGAGCTTATTCACTACAGAAGTGATACTTCCTAGCCGTTGAGTTAGCAGCGGCCGCTGTAGACGTGGGCTAGGAAAGGACGGACGACGGATCCAGTCTAACAACCAGACGAAGATACCACCACGTATCCAATTTACCACCAGAGACATTCTTCCGAGGACAGGAAGATCTGTTGGTCAACCCGGCCAGCATCTACGACCAATCTACCGAAGCGCAGCTCAGAGTAAATATTTATTGCATTTTCCTTTTCCAAATGGGCGGTAATTTAGAATGCATAAGATAATGTATTTACGATAGCATAGCTGCTGTTTGTTTGTTCCTAAATCTTCCCGCTCTTTCATTCAAGCCCAACCCCCTTTCCTTTGTGTAACCAGCCATCATGTATGACATCATTTGTATTCGGTGTATTTGTAATTCTGTGTGATTAGTTTAGGTATTTAGTAAATAAATAATTAAACCCAATTTTGTATTGCTGATTCAACTTGTTAGCCAGGGTTCGTGAAGATAGCCAAGAATTTACAACTTTCATTATGAGACTGAAAATAAGATAAGGGTTAATATTGACTGCCATCGATGTAAAATATTACTAAGTATTTTAAGAGTTTATTCGGAAGATAACGGCTCTATAAACGTTCTTCCGTGGTGCCCCGACTTTCTAGTTAATTACATTTACATGATTAGCTTAATCAGGTAATATTAATTAGAGAGAATTTTATAGGTTAGCATGTCATATCACTTAATCCGGCATAGCCAAAGACACGACAGCTGTAACGTAACAAAATGTGGAAAAAGTCTAGGAGTCTGAATACTTTCTGAATGTACTGTATATGGTTGAATCATCAGCATACATGGCCACACATGCTTTGTTTAATGCCAGTGGCATATCATTGGTAATATCAAGAAGCTGCTTAAACAGAATGATCATTACACAGGTGCACCTTGTGCTTGGGACAATGAAAGGCCACTCTAAAGCGTACAATTTGTATGCTGACTGCAGGAAGAATTTGGCAGTACGTCCAACTGGCCTCTCAATCAAAGACTACATTTAATCACGCCAGCCCAGGACTTGCACACCCAGCTTCTTCACCTGCGGGATCGTCTGAGACCAGCCACCCAAACAGCTGATGAAACTGTGGGTTTGCACAATAGAAGAATTTCTGCACAGTCAGAAACCACCTCAGGAAAGCTCATCATCCTCACCAGGGTCTTGACCTGACGGCAGTTCGGCATCGTAACTGACTTCAGTGGGCAAATGCTCACCTTCGATGGCCACTGGCATGCTGGTGAAGTGTGTTCATTACAGATAATTCCTGGTTTCAACTGTACAGGGTAGATATACATTTTTTACCTTTATTTAACTAGGCAAGTCAGTTAAGAACAAATTCTTATTTTCAATGACAGCCTAGGAACAGTGGGTTAACTGCCTTGTTTAGGGGCAGAACAACAGATTGTATATCCTTGTCAGCTCAGGGATTCAATCTTGCAACCTTTTGGTTACTAGCCCAACGCTCTAACCACTAGGCTACCTGCAGTATCTGTAACCAACAGATACCGCAGGCAGATATGGCAGTATCTGTAACCAACAGATGCATATCTGTATTCCCAGTCATGTGAAATCCATAGATTAGGGTCTAATGAATTTATTTCAATTGACTGATTTCCTTGTATGAACTGTAACTCAGTGAAATCATAGAAATTGTTGCATTTTGCGTTTATATTATTGATCAGTGTATATTATCCCTGTGCCAGCTCTGGCCATGTCATTGTTCTTGGACTAAATCTGTTTTGATTGTAATACACGGACCCTTACAATTTGGTCAGCTCCGAGTGCTGAGGGAACATTTTAATGAAAAGGGATGCGAAGTCTCCGAGGAGCACTCCTGTTTCAGATAAAGACTTGAGATCACTCTTGTAGGGGGCAAGGGAAGGCTTAGAGACCTATAAGACCTTTATTGATTGAACCTGCTTCCGTAAAGCCCTCTGGTCGGTGGTTAAATCTCCCTATCAGTGGCTGGCTGTCAGTCTGGCTGAGAATCAAGGTAGAGAGGGCTTTGAGAGCAGGGCCAAAATAAACAGAGTTAATCTCCATGAAGCAGCAGGGCCAAAACCTGTGGTGAAGCCTCTCCACAACAAAGAAGTCAACCTCCTATTCCCCACTCCCTACATCCAGCTATACACACAAACAACATACTGCGATGTCCAATTAAATATCAGGTTATCTTTCTCTCTTCCCCACTGACATGATACCACATCCATTGACCTTCAATATCAAGAAGACTGGATCCTTCTTCATCAATAGACTATTTTGGGACAGCATCCACCAGAAAATAAAAACATCACTACAAGAGTTTATCCCCATTGGTTTGTTCTCTAGGGGATTGAGAATGTGGATACAGTTATTGACCTGTTTTCATATTTCCACAGCTCATTGACCCTGTAGTGATCCCCCAGGGTGTTTTCAATTTCTACTACAAATATAGGATCAGTTTCTCTTTCCACACATTCAATGCTTTGCCATGTTCCTTCTGACAGTGATGCTGTCAGGTACACTAGAGAAATTCAACTTAAAGGAATAATCCACTCAAAAACTATATTTTGGTATTTCCTTCATTATTCCACTGTTAATACTGTCCCAAAATGTTGTGCATGTCAATAATCAAGTTTTAAAGACATAGGACTTACAAAAAGCTAATTGTAACTTGCCACATCATCATGATGATGCAAAATGCATAATACAGTTAACTTTTGCTGACATCCAAAACATTTTGGGACTGTATCAACAGTGAACAAATGAAAAAAATAATATATACATATATATATATATATATATAGTTTGAGTGGATTATTCCTTTAAGTAAATTTGATTTGGGCCTAGATTTAATCAGATCAAGCGTTAACCGGCGATAGCTGACAACCGCATAGCTGATGTTTTGGTGATGTCGGAGGTGAAACTGCGTTGGAGCTGTCAAATCGGTGAGCAGCTGCTCTTGTGATCATTGTCACGAAGCCACAGCCATCCCACTGGGCACTGACGTCAGTTCAACGTCTAGTTTTGATTTACATTTGGTTGAGTTGTCAACTAGCGTGAATTCAACGTGAAATCAATCAAACATTTCACCAGGTCATTGGATTTAGGTAAAAATGTGGGTGAAAAAAAGACTAAATGCCCTTACGTTAATTACTTTTTGTTAATCCAAGTAGTTTTCCACGTTGATTCAACGTCATCACATAGATGTTTTGGGTTGAAATGATGTGGAAACAACTTTGATTCAAACAGTTTTTGCCAAGTGGGGTTCCACTTGCGTTAGAAGTTCAGAAAGAGAAAAATGTAGGCTATATGAAATAATGATGGTCAAATTGTAAATCATTAAACAAAGTAATGATGATTTTTATCAGCCTGATTGAGATGTAGATAACGTTTCACATTCCAGTGTTCGAACTTGTAAACAAGGCTCCATGGGATTTCTCTTAATGCGACTCCGTTCAGCCAATGGCAATGTCTGCTTTAGATATAATGTCAGGAGACACTTCTGGATTTGACAGCTCTAATACAGTTTCACCTCCGACACTGCCAAAACAAGCACTATGCGAATGTGTCTAAAGCGAATCTGACTGAATCGAGCCCAAAGTTGTCTCTCCTGACATGACAATGATATGGTAAGAAGCTTCTGCATCGATGGATTCTCTACCTGTCTGGATTTCTCTTGGGTGAATGCTGACAATGGTAGTGACAGGAAGTCTAAATATGACAATAAACATCCTGTTTACTGCAAATATGCAGCTAGAAATGTCAGTCCTCTTTGAACAATGCCCCTCCCGTATCACCCAGACATTTTATTTTTGTCATCTCAGCTACAGCAGCACTTTCCTAATATCCTGATTCTCTAACACTTTTTGTGGTGAGGCAGTCAGCCACAGTAAGTGCAAAACACTTCCTAAAGCTTTCATCTGTAAGATCCACTTACAGTTACAATACCCAGAAACCAAAGTGTAATTACATGTCTGGAAATGTCTCTGATTACAGTTCTCCTATGGCACATTATTAAACCAGCACATCAAAGTGTGATTGGGGCCCATTGTGATGGTTTGATAAAGGGGTCCAGAGTGAGGCAACATGTGAGAGAAGAAGACAGTGAACAACACAGTATTCAGCCACAGTATTCAGCCAACTCCACTTGCCTAACAAGTGGGACATTTGATTCCACACCTTGATTTAGATTGGGAGGAAGGGCTCAAGAAGTGCTGTAGGACCACCTCTTTCCAAGACTCTCAACCCCCACCACCCACACATACCTTCAGCGCTGGGTTCAATTTGAATTGAAGGCAGTCAATTCAGGAAGTAAACTTGAATTACAATAAACCTTTGGGGAAAAAACGACATCTACATTCAATGACTTCAATGAAATGAGGAGTAGCAGCTATTCATTTCCAAAGATTTTCAATTTTTGCATTTTTTATTAAAATCACTTTCTGAATTGACTACCTTCAATTCGAATTGAACCCAGCCCTGTTGCTAATGTTCCTCACAGTCACACAAACATGGTTGACGTTGTGTATCTCCCAATGTGGCTGTTCTGGGGTCTCTCCTCAAGTGTGAGTCAGAGAACAGAATGGGGCTATACTGAAAGAGGCACGATGTGGGATGTGTCAGGGGGAGAGGCGTAACCCCTTGCCTGCCTCTGCCACAGAAAGGGAAAACAGCAATGCACCCTAAACCCCCTGCGTCACCGCACCGCTACGCTGCTCCTTTCAAGGTGGAGCGATAAAGGCTTATCCACTGTACAGAGAGGAGACGCCCGGCTTTGATGGTGGGCGTTTTGGTGGAGCGGTAAAGGCCAGGGGGGTCACTACACCCTCATAGAAGAGTCACCTGCACACCTTTCCCGCATCGTGTGCCCTCACATAGACATCACAGGTGTTATGTTTTTGTCTGGGTTTCTTCCCGGCTTTGATGGTGGCTGCCTCTCATAACATAACCAGGTGCGGGTGGTATGATGAAAGAGCGAGGCTACACTGTAAAAATAGAAAATAGAAAACACCATGATTGTGTAATGAAACCAGGAAAAGTAGTGCACCTAAGCTGAGATCTGGTGTTTGGAGGGTGTTTGAATGTAAACCCAATGGAAGTGTTTTAATACACAGAATGTGTTTTAAAATAGAAATTACAGTAGAACTCTGAAACACCCAAAGTGGTTCTTTAACCTGAATATTGGTGTTTTTAAGACAGTGTTGTGAAAACAATCAATGGTTTAGAAATGCAAATGGTTTATAGCTTAAATATTGATTGATGATAAAGCGCTATGGGGAATATCTTTTGTGGATTTCCTCTATTATTTGTTCAATGCTTTATTTAGACAGATTGGATACAGGAGGGGCAATAAGTTTGTACATTTCATTGGAATTTTACCCACTAAACCACAAAATGATTCTTGGGTGCATTGAAATAAAAAACATATCGGCGTACTTAATAAAAAGGAATGCATGTCGTGCAGAGCCTCTGGTCTAGCGGTAACGCAAACGGCTTAGACACGTCACCCCTCTCCCCCCTGAAGACTGGGGTTCAATTCCCCACTCCAACCCTTTCAATCTGTTTCTCCCACCTATCTGTGTTGTCACGTTCGTCATAATAATAATGGTCGGACCAAGGCGCAGCGTTCCACATCATTTATTAGAAAGTGAAACAAATAAAGAATAAATGAACCGTGACTAAAATGAAACTACACATAAACAATATCCCATAACCCCCAAGTGAAAAACAAGCTACTGAAGTATGATCCCAAATTAGAGACAACGATTACCAGCTGCCTGTAATTGGGAATCATACCAAATCAACCAAACATAGAAAAACTAAACTAGAACCCCACATAGAAAATAATAACTAGAAAAAAAAAAACAGTCACGCCCTGACCTACTCTAACATAGAAAATAAGAGCTTTCTATGGTCAGGACATGACATGTATCCCCTCTGTCATTTCATAACTGTCTCAATAAAGTGTCAAAATATATTTTAAAGAATGACTGCAAGTCATTTCAATAATTTGTTCATTTCATTTTACCAAAATGAATCCAACTTAATGTTTCTCAAAATGTAAGTACACTACATATACAAAAGTATGTGGACACCCATTCAAATGAGTGGATTCGGCCACACCCGTTGCTGACAGGTGTATAAAATCGAGCGCACAGCCATGCAATCTCCATAGACAAACATTGTCAGTTAGAATGGCCTTACTGAAGAGCTCAGTGACTTTCAACGTAGCACCATCATAGCATGGCACCTTTTCAACAAGTCAGTTTGTCAAATTTCTGCCCTGCTAGAGCTGCCCCGGTCAAATGTAAGTGCTGTTATTGAGAAGTGGAAGCTGTTATAGCAGCAAAAGGGGAACCAACTCCATATTAATGCCTATGATTTTGGAATGAGATGTAGGTGTCCACATACTTTTGGTCATGTAGTGTATATTTCATGAGGATAACCAAAGAGAGAGAGAACTAACTGATTGTCTTGTTAAACATTAAGACACTTCAGAAAAAGGGATCTAATTCTGCACTAAATGAGATTCAAAACATCATCGTGGGGTTTATAAGCTTTTAGAGGGAGGAAACAACTCCAAAAGAGAAGGTATCTAATTCTGAACTGAACAGGACTCAAAACACCAGTAGTGTTTTCAATCTTTTCCTTTAGTGTTGCCAGGGTCTGGCAAGGTGTTGCACAACCCTTGATTTAGTGGTGTTACAACCCACCATGTAGTGCTTCAAAACATCTCAGGATGATGTGTTTCAATACTCCACCAAAGTTAAGGTTTTGTCTCCTTCAAGTTGGTGGCAGCTCAGTTGCCACTAGTTTTGATGTTTTTACCCCATTCAAAATAATACCATGAGCCCCCTGATGAAAGCTGATGAATAGCCAAAGCCACATTGTTCCTGTGCATTGTCTCCAAACAACCTCCTCTGCATTTCAAATGCATGACAGTAACAGAACACAGGGCTTAGTTACATTGTAAATTGAGCGTATTCCTGATTAAACTATAAGCTCTTTATAAATGTGTCTAATATCTCCACCTCCAGGCAACCACAGTCAAGCCCATTAAGTGCAATGTACTAATATGCTAAGCTGGCTGAACAGTGAGCTCATAAAGAAGCATTTGCTTCATAGATGTACATATAAGGCAGTGGCCAAAGGCTGCTCATTAGTCTCCAACTCCGATCACAGGTGCCATTGTTAACGGGGCAGAAACGGCTCACTACTAACCAGACTCAGCCAGCACACTCTCTCTGTATACCTCACACATAGCTTCAGCATGTGTTGTGCTCCCCCACCCCCAACCTGTTATAGAAAAATATATCTCTACTCCCGATCTCTCTCCCAGAAGTTATTCTCGCAGGCTGACATGCCATTAGAGGTCAGTCCACGCCAGGGCTCCAAATGAAGAAAACAATGTTGGTAGCACTAGGTAGCCCAGTGGTTAGAGCATTGGGTCAGTAACCAAAAGGTTGCTGGATTGAATCCCAGAGCTGACAAGGTAAAAATCTGTTGTTCTGCCCCTGAGCAAGGCAGTTAACCAACTGTTCCCTGGGTGCTGAAGACACATTTCAGTTGTACAACTGACTAGGTCCCCCCTTACCTTTTTACATGTTGTACACTAGAAACTCATACAGTGTGTAACCCTGTAAAGACGTGCTTATTGTAAAAGCTAAAATGTTGATACAAATACCTGTCATTGAAGTTACAAAGTAATTTGTGGATTATTAGGTGTCTTTCTACATTGAGATACATTACATTGGTCCAATGTGGCGCACTACATTGGTCCCAAGTATGGTGCTTTCAACACTAGGGTTCTAGGTTCAATTCTCATGTTACCAGGTTGTTAGCTAGCTAGCTAATGAGGCAACATGACTAAACAAGTTGTTAACAGCCCGCAAGTAGTTTTTGAATGAAAAATGTGCCACGAAAATGGAGATGCATCCAGCTGCAAAACAAGGAAAAAAACATAGCGCCATTGTGATGAGATAACTCAGGACCGTGGAACAAGACAGTACGAGAGCTTATCGCAAAGAGCGCTCTGTAAAACGTGGCCGGATCTAGGCATGTTGCATTGGTACACATTTTAATACAGAGATAGGCTTTTCATTTTACAATGTGGTTTTGTGTAGTTATGCCAATATATTTGAGACAAGTGAATTGCAGTTAATTTTGTCTTTGACTTAATAAGTAAAATATATTGGAGTAGCAAAAAGGGAAACAACAAGTCCCAGACAGTTCACAATAGAACATGTTCTGCCAGAGGGGGGTATTGTTTACTACTTGAATTCTTTGGATTATCTGATTACCACCAGTGATTGGAATGAATTGTGCTTGTTGACAAAACAGACCTTATGCACATGTAATATGGTTCACAACTTTTGAACGGTTTGGGATGGAGACAAAGTGTTGTTCTCTGTAGTAATGATGCAACCACCAAAGTTACAAATCTGTGCTCTCTTTTTTCTCTATGGCACTTGGGAAACAGCAGTACAATCATTAGGCTTCAACAAGTATTATCTGGCAGATTACTTTCGAATGCACTGGTGCTCCCAAATGAAAATTCTCACCGCAAAATAGTTTGGAGCATATTTGAAATATACATTTTGCCATTTTGCATGTTATTTTGGCATTAATATGTGTCACATATCAGTGCAAAAAAAAAAAATTGTCAATAAAGCTGCATACAAACATGGTCTCTTTTTTGCTTTATTGAGTAAGGCAGCTCCAAAATGCAGGTATTTCAGCCTAGCTCAGTGCTTACTGTGGTGAAGCTGCAGCCAGCATAAAATACAGAACGTAGGGGTTGGTAATCTTCTCTAGTTGCGCTGTGATTGGCTCAGTGTTCCTACGTCACCGCAAAATCTCAGGGAGAGCTAGAAAGTCCAAACCCCATTGGGTGCTGCCATAAATTAACATTAGAAGTGCCCATCCAAGAAGGCTCAAGGTTATTGGCCACAGATAAAATTACGTCAAATCACATTATATCTACTGTAGCTTTGATTGAACTGGTCCAACATCATACTTTCAAAATCATAGCTGGCAAGCTAGACAAGCAGTCATCGTCATGAATCACATCGAGAATCTACTGGCAAATTATTTTCAATCCTTTTCATATGAAGATAACAAAAAAACAAGCTCCGAATGGGAAAATATGTTTTGAACAGTCATCCGTTTCGGATTTCCAAGTAGGGAACTCGGGCCTCTTTTTAGAGCTCTGACCTAAAGAACACTGACGTCCTGATTCGGCCTTGTTTTTTTCCCCAGAGTTCCCAGTTGTCTTGAAAGCACCATAAATCCAGAGAATGCCAGACTTTGATGACAAAATGTTATGACAAAATTTGCCCACAAGAAGGACAGCCGCACCACCTTTCTGTTCAAGTGAGCACAGCACAATAGTAAGTCCAAAAATATCTTGTATGCTGCTGCATCAATTATGAAATATGCCAAGGAAATATGTATACTGTAGCTAAGAAAGTAATAATACGTGTATGTTGTATAGTAAGCTGTTAGTAGCCCATGTGCCTCACCATAATAATTTGGTCCCTTTCCCCCTCAACTTAGCCTACTGTTCTGACTTGGTGGTGCACATGTAGCCTACAGCCTGTTTTAGAAAAATGTCATCATCGAATATATTAAAAGCTTTCATTGTCTGCTTATATGCCCCCTTGATTTATCCTATGGTTCTGACTTGGTGTACAGGGAGAATACTGTAAGAACGGCCCATGTTCTGAATTCTGTCACTGTCAATTTCAAAAGTGCTGAACAAATAGTTATATTAACTACATCATTTTAGTCATTTAGCATCTTAGCTCGCTCATTATTGTCTTAATCGATATTACGGGTTGCCTCTTATCCGCTCGTTGTTCCCTTATGCCATAGTTTGTACATCTCAATTGTCAGTAGAAACCACATTTGTTTAAGCAACTCAGCCATATCATTTTTTTGAAGCTGTTAAATGTGGCTGAATGAACTGTTTTGCTGCCAGACAAGGCTCCGCTGATAGCCAGGTGTAGCAGTGGTAAGGATTCACTCCATGGTGCTGAAAAGAAATCTCTGCTGTTGGGACAGCTTTATGTAGGCCCAAACAGTTTGTGTGCACTGTTTGTCACCGTTATAGTGCAATTCATGCATTGTTTGTTTTTAGTTTGCCCCACCAAGATTTAGATGCTAAAATCGTCACTGATGCCAATTAATGCCTCATTTGAAAAAGCCCCCCCCTTTTCTCTCTTTCCCTCCCTTTATTTCTCTCTCTTTCTTCTCTTTCTCTCCCTCTCCCCTCTTCTGCCCCACACAACTGTGGCTTCCTCATCTGTTTACATATTATGTTTCCATAAAGACAAAGGAAATGCCTTGGGACTGAGGGTATGAAATACCCACCGCTCGGTGGGCACTCACCAACCAACCTCCCCATCAGTCCATACATCACTGAGTCAATCCCCCTGTGTTCACCTCGTTGCCTTCACCCTTTGATACCGGATCATTAGTTACTTTACACAGACCTGAAGAATCGCATATTGGGAGAAGAAAACATCAAATGCACTCAAAAGTACCCAGAGCAGGGAGAGAGATGCCTGATGAAAGATGAAAAAGGTGCTGGAAGAGTTTCAAAGGGATGCAAATGGAACAAACATCGAGGTAGATGATCATTCCTACGTTTTATCACTCAATTGTCAAAACCATCCGTCATCAACACAGAGGCATTCCCAACAGCAAAGTCCTTGAAAAAACCCTTTCGTATAAAACCTGTGATGAGGGAAGATGATTTGGAAAAACTTTCTTATCTGAATGAATAGTCCTTAGGAGAGTGAGCTGCTACTTCTGGAGGTGGAATTTTTGTCACACTGCTTGTCACTTTATTATGTGTGTGTGTGTGTGTGTGTGTGTGTGTGTGTGTGTGTGTGTGTGTGTGTGTGTGTGTGTGTGTGTGCGCATAGGGGCGTCATGCACTCATTATTTTAGAGGGGCACAAAGTACATGAGGATGGAGGGGGAGCTGTTGAAGAATTTTGAATGTTTTAAACACCTGAAACAGCTTTTTTCTGCAATCTAGAGCCATAACCATTATGCCTAATTCTATGTAAAGAAATATGCATATTTTTCTGCATAGGTTATCTAAGCAAACATTACCACCTCTTTACCTGTTCAATTGTAATTTTAGTGAGGGTGTCATTCTGACTTGTAAATCACACATCTCAATATAACAGCAACAACATACATAGGATATTACATCCAAATTACAACACAGTACATGGGATCCTAACACAAATCATCAATACAGGCACATAACAAGTGGCGCAGTGGTCTAAAGCATGCATCTCAGTGCAAGAGGTGTCACTACAGTACCTGGTTCAAATCCAGGCTGTATCACATCCGGCAGTGATTGGGAGTCCCATGTGGTGGCGCCCAGTGTTGTCCGGGGTAGGCTGTCTTGTAAATAAGACTTTGTTCTTAACTGACTTGCCTGGTTGAATAAATTTAAAAAATCATGACCTTATCATAAAAGGTGCAAGATTACATTTAAACGAAGTATTTTTCTAGGTATACCTCTTGAACTTTCTGTATCCTTCTGACCGGTGTCTTTTTTTTAAAGAAACTAAATATGCTTATCTGCAAAAATCAGGGTAAACATTTTTAAGGAATGTTTTCTTTTTTTTGTAACCTTTATTTAACTTGGCAAGTCAGTTAAGAACAAATTCTTATTTTCAATGACAGCCTAGGAACAGTGGGTTAACTGCCTTGTTCAGTGGCAGAACGACAGATCTTACCTTGTCAGCTCGGGGATTCATTCTTGCAACCTTTCGGTTACTAGTTTAGTATCCTAATCACTAGGCTACCTGCCGCCCCATTATTCAGTACATTTAGTAATTGCTTGCTTTTCTAAAGTCTCGCAAACCTTGCCAGCAGGCATGCCAGCTAAGATAGTTAGACAAGCTACTCTAACTTGATTGATAGCCTGAAATGGCTTAGTAGCTAGTTATGAGGTTGGGAGATTGGGAACCGATCTGGGCAAGCTAAAGCATAAAATTGCTAAGTGACTGGTAGTATTACAGAGAAAAAACAAACAGAACAAATCTGGCATGTGCCCCTGTGCCCCATATGGTCATGATGCCTCTGTGTGCTCCTCCACCAATCATCCACACATAGTTATAACAGGAATAATGTGTGTTGCATCTGCAGTTACTGTGGGCTCCAAGGTTTTATGGAACCCTGCGGTTGTGGAAGGCCTCAAATGATTCCATTTGGTGTAGGAGAGAGAACAAAAAAACATCTATCTGAATCTTAATAAGATTCCACATCTGAAATGATTCATTAATTCTATTACTTGGACATTTCTACAGCCTAGCTTGTTTGCTCGGTTCAATTCTTTGGTTGCAGATGATGAGACTATGTGAGCCAAGTGCCTCTGAAAGGACCCACACACTGTAGGTAAAAACATATCAATGTCATCATCTGCATGAGGTCCTCCTTTTAAAACCGTTTGTCCTTGACCTCCCTCTGTTTGCTCTGTCTGTCTGCTGCTGTGCTGTGTCCCTGTCACCACACACACACACACACAATTCCAAAGGAAAGGTGAACTCAGCCGGAGGCACTGCATGTGGCTTTGACGATGGAGACGTGAGAGGGCTGCTAAAACACACTGTGGATATGTATGCATGTGTGTATCTGACTCTGCATAGGCTGTGAATACTGTCACATATAGATTCTGAACAGAAAGTGAACGCAAAGGAAAGACATTGATAAAGAATAGGATGAGTTCAGTCAATTGAAAATGGATGAGGGCAGTAGTAATCAACCTGAGAGAGTGAAATAATCTCATGACAGTGGGAATCACTGTAGGATTGGGCAGTGGATTAATATGGTTAAATGCAGGGATGGGTGCCAAAATGGAACTAGCAATGACAAGATGGACCCAAGGACGAGAGGAAATTGTCCACTATTTCATTCCTAAACTCATCTCCCTTCTCATCTATACTCTTGTTCCAACACCTAATCTTAGCAAGAATGCCTCAATATATTATAGAAGTGATGATAGTCACTTCTATATTAGGTTTTGAGCCAGCAATGCATGTTCAATTGATTTTTCCCCTCGTCATTCCTGCGTCAATACTACATATTATGGAATGAAATTTGGTACCCAGGTACCCTGAATTCCCTAAACAATCAGCAGATGGCGCTCACTAGTTTTCTTGCTGGAAGAAATGTAGCATTCTCCCTTAGGGATTCTTTAAGAAGACATTTAAGAAATACCACTAAGTTGTCAACAGTTTACATTTTTTATTTTATTTCACCTTTATTTAACCAGGTAGGCCAGTTGAGAACAAGTTCTCATTTACAACTGCGACCTGGCCAAGATAAAGCAAAGCAGTGCGACACAAACAACAGAGTTATAAACAAACGTACAGTCACGTTTAGAAAAACGCAATAGAAAAATCTATATACAGTGTGTGCAAATGTAGTAAAATTAGGGAGGTAAGGCAATAAACAGGCCATAGTGGTGAAAAATTTTAGCATTAACACTGGAGTGATAGATGTGCAGATGATGATGATGATGATGTGCAAGTAGAGATACTGGGGTGCAAAGAAGCAAAAAAATAATAATATGGGGATGAGGTAGTTCTGTGGGCTATTTACAGATGGGCTGTGTACAGGTGCAATGATCAGCAAGCTGCTCTGACAGCTGATGCTTAAAGTTAGTGAGGGATACATAAGTCTCCAGCTTCAGTGATTTTTGCAATTCGTTCCAGTCATTAGCAGCAGAGAACTGGAAGGAAAGGCAGCCAAAAGAGGAGTTGGCTTTGGGGATGACCAGTGAAATATACCTGCTGGAGCGCGTGCTACGGGTGGGTGTTGCTATGGTGACCAGTGAGCTGAGATAAGGTGGGGCTTTACCTAGCAAAGACTTATAGATGACCTGGAGCCAGTGGGTTTGGCGACGAATATGAAGCGAGGGCCAGCCAATGAGAGCATACAGGTCGCAGTGATGGGTAGTATATGGGGCTTTGGTGACAAAACGGAGGGCACTGTGATACACTACGTCCAATTTGCTGAGTAGAGTATTGTAGGATATTTTGTAAATGACATCGCCGAAGTCAAGGATCGGTAGGATGGTCCGTTTTACGAGGGTATGTTTGGCAGCATAAGTGAAGGAAACTTGGTTGCAAAATAGGAAGCTGATTCTAGATTTAATTTTGGATTGGAGATGCTTAATGTGAGTCTGGAAGGAGAGTTTACAGTCTAACCAGACACCTAGGTATTTGTAGTTGTCCACATATTCACATATTCATAAGTCAGAACTGTCCAGAGTAGTGAAGCTAGATGGGTGGGCGGGTGCGGGCAGCGATCAGTTGAAGAGCATTCATTTAGTTTTACTTGCATTTAAGAGCAGTTGGAGGCCACGGAAGGAGTGTTGTATGTCATTGAAGCTCGACTGGAGGTTTGTTAACACAGTGTCCAAAGAAGAGCCAGATGTATACAGAATGGTTTCGTTTGCGTAGAGGTGGATCAGAGAATCACCAGCAGCAAGAGCGACATCATGGGGCATGCTTATTTAAGATGATGAGGAAAGCACTTTTAAAGAATAACCAGGCATCTTCTACTGACGGAATGAGGACAATTTCCTTCCAGGATAACCGGGCCAATTAGAAAGGCCTGCTCGCTGAAGTGTTTTACAGCATTTGACAGTGATAAGGGTGGTCGTTTGACCGCGGACCCATTACGGACGCGGGCAATGAGGCAGTGACTGCTGAGATCCTGGTTGAAGACAGCAGAGGTGTATACAGAGGGCAGGTTGGTCAGGATGATATCTATGAGGGTGCCCATGTTCACCGACTTAGGGTGGTACCTAGTAGGTTCCTTGATCATTTGTGTGAGATTGAGGGCATCTAGCTTAGATTGTAGGACGGCCGGGGTGTTAAGCATATCCCAGTTTAGGTCATCTAACAGTACGAAGTCTGAAGATATATGGGGGCAATCAATTCACATATGGTGTCCAGGGCACAGCTGGGGGCTGAGGGGGTCTATAACGAGCGGCAACAGTGAGAGACTTATTTCTGGAAAGGTGGATTTTTTAAAGTAGAAGCTCGAACTGTTTGGGCACAGACCTGGATAGTATGACAGAACTCTGCAGACTCTCTGCAGTAGATTGCAACTCCCCCACCTTTGGCAGTTCTATCTTGGCGGAAAATCTTGTAGTTGGGGATGGAAATTTCTGAATTTTTGGTGGCCTTCCTAAGCCAGGATTCAGACAGGGCTAGGACATCAGGGTTGGCGGAGTGTGCTAAAGCAATGAATAAAACAAACTTAGGGAGGAGGCTTCTGATGTTAACATGCATGAGACCAAGGCTTTTACGGTTACAGAAGTCAACAAATGATAGCGCCTGGGGAATAGGAGTGGAACTGGGGGCTACAGGGCCTGGGTTAACCTCTACATCACCAGAGGAACAGAGGAGGAGTAGGGTCAGGGTACGGCTAAAGGCTATAAGAACTGAACATCTAGTGCGTTGGGAACAGAGAATAAAAGGAGCAGATTTCTGGGCATGGTAGAATAGATTCTGGGCATAATGTACAGACAAGGGTATGGTAGGATGTGAGTACAGTGGAGGTAAACCTAGGCGTTGAGTGACGATGAGAGAGGTTGCATCTCTAGAGGCACCAGTTAAGCCAGGTGAGGTCTCCACATGTGTGTGGGGTGGGACAAAAGAGCTATCTAAGGCATTTTGTGCGGGACTGAGGGCTCTACAGTGAAATAAAACAATAAGAACTAGCCAAGACAGCAATAGACAAGGCATATTGACATTAAGAAAGAGTCATAAAGCAATCACAGGTGTTGATCAGGAGAGCTAAGACAACAACGGGTAAATGGCGATGAATTGGCAGAGCGGGTCAGTTAGGTACATACAGGACCTGAGTTCGAGGCTGGGGCCGACAGGTAAACAAAATGAGGTACCGTGTTATTGAAACAGTCCAGGGGCATCAGCTGTGTAGCCAAATTATCATAGGGTCAAAAGAGCAGCAATAGGTGAGCCAGGGTGCCGTTCGAATGTCACTACTACGCTAGGCGAGCAGGGGACACAGCCCTAGAATTAGCTGTGAAGCTTGAATGACCGAGAAAGATCACATATCAAAGGTTCCTCCCATTTGAATATCCGAGAAAGGGGTTGTTATATTTATAAACAATCAGCAAATCATGAAGGAAAGCTAACTAATTACATGGGGGCTAACAGGCTAATATTTCATTTTTGTTGAAAGAGAAACAGAAAAAGATGGACAGAATTAGGATTACAGATCATTCAAAGTGAGAAATGATGCATGTCCTCAATTGCGATCTATCTGTTCTACTCTATGTACCGAGCAGTGACGCAAAACTGAAACCTTGCCACTCTCTATCTTAGCAACAGTAGCTACACAAGTTAACTACCTTGCTAACGTTATATCCAAACAACATTGACGTTCAATATATTTTTTAATTGAAGCCTATATTATTGAAATTGCATCTGTTTTTCAAGTTGGCGTTGTAACATTAGTTGCTATCTAGCTAGCTTGCTAGCCAGGCTCCAGGGTTCACGTCTCGTCCCAGAAAATCAGCTGTGGCATAAGTTGGCTAGCTGGCTAGCTAACTTGTTGTACCTTGACAACATTGACCCTCAACATACAGTTGAAGTCGGAAGTTTACATACACTTATGTAGGAGTCACTAAAACTCTTTTCAGCCACTCCATAAATTTCTTGTTAACAAACTATAATTTTGGCAAGTCGGTTAGGACATCTACTTTGTGCATGAAACAAGCAATTTTTCCAACAATTGTTAACAGACAGATTATTTCACTTATAAATCACTGTATCACAATTCCAGTGGGTCAGAAGATTACATACACTAAATTGACTGTGCCTTTAAACAGCTTGGAAAATTCCAGAAAATTATGTCATGGCTTTAGAAGCTTCTGATAGGCTAATTAACATAATTTGAGTACCTGTTGATGTATTTCAAGGCCTACCTTCAAACTCAGTGCCTCTTTGCTTAACATCATGGGAAAATCAAAAGAAATCAGGTAAGACCTCAGAAAAAAGTCTGGTTCATCCTTGGGAGCAATTTCCAGACGTCTGAAGGTACCATGTTCATCTGTACAAACAATAGTACGCAAGTATAAACACCATGGGACCATGCAGCCATCATACCGCTCAGGAAGGAGACACGTTCTGTCTCCTAGAGATGATCGTACTTTGGTGCGAAAAGTGCAAATCAATCCCAGAACAACAGCAAAGGACCTTGTGAAGATGCTGGAGGAAACAGGTACAAAAGTATCTATATCCACAGTAAAACGAGTCCTATATCAACATAACCTGAAAGGCCCCTCAGCAAGGAAGAAGCCACTGCTCCAAAACTGTCATAAAAAAGACAGACTACGGTTTGCAACTGCACATGGGGACAACGATCGTACTTTTTGTAGAATTGTCCTCTGGTCTGATGAAACAAACATAGTGCTGTTTGTCCATATTGATCGTCATTATGTTCAGTGGAAAAAGGGGGAGGCTTGCAAGCTGAAGAACACCATCTCATACGTGAAGCACGGGGTTGGCAGCATCATGTTGTCGGGGTGCTTTGCTGCAGGAGGGACTTCACAAAATAGATGGCATCATGAGGCAGAAAATGTATGTGGATATATTGAAGCAACATCTCAAGACATCAGTCAGGAAGTTAAAGCTTGGTCGCAAATGAGTCTTCCAAATGGACAATGACCCCAGGCATACTTCCAAAGTTGCAGGCAAAATGGCTTAGCTACTCTTTGACCATATTTCTAATATTATTTGGAGTCTCATCCCAAAATCATTCAAGTGTCCAGGCAATGTTGTTCTGCACTAAAATGGCTGTTGACTGTTGTTGCAGCATCTTAGCTTGATTTATTCTCACTTTCTAACAATTGTGTAATTCATAAACAATTTAGTTATTGAAGTGCAAGCAGCAGGTAATGAGACCAGTTACAGAAAGTATTAAAATACCAAAACATTAAAAAACGATAATATTTTACTCAAATCAACCTTACCAACACGATTGTAATACAGCACTATTCAAATTAACCTACTGGACCTACTGGATACAATCGCGCCCAAAAAACATACAGTTTGGAAGCAAATGCTGTCCTTACCAAATGTGTAATGTGATAGGTATTTTAACATTACGATTTTTTTAAACACAAAAAAACACTTGATTGATAAAATAATTTATCAGTCGTCATCCTCAAATGAAGGGGATGATGACACAATCTTTGTGAGAGGGAGGGTATCTGATTTCATTGGTCCTCAACTTGTGGTTCAGGCACTTCATTCAGGATAAATGGAGTTAGCCCTCAGTTAGCTTGCTCTGGAGAACGTTAGTTCTGAAGGATTCGTTACCATAGAAATGTAACTGGCTGAAAGGTTATCGCGAGTGGAACTCAGAGTTGACCAAAGTTACCTCGCTAACTCTTCAAACCTGATTCGTAGTATAGGGCTCAGGGCGTCTCCTCTGTCCCACTGCTCTGCACTTTGCTCTCAGTTCACCACCAATAAACTTCTTGCTGTCTGCACACACACACACACACACACACACACACACACACACACACACACACACACACACACACACACACACACACACACACACACACACACACATCACAGTAAATCAACCATACACTAACACTATCTACAAACAATTAACAAAGACATCACTAATTAGGAATTGATGATTCATCATAATGAGATGGTGAGTACTGAATGACTCCAACTACTTAGCATCATTGAGTTGTTTTGAGTAGCATGATGTCATAAAGACAGGTGGATATATATATATTTTTTAACCATTATTTAACTTGGCAAGTCAGTTAAGAACAAATTCTTATTTACAATGACAGCCTACCAAAAGGCAAAAGGCCTCCTGCGGGGAAGGGGGCTGGGATTAAAAATAAAAATATAGGACAAAACACACATCACGACAAGAGAGACACCACAACACTACATAAAGAGAGACCTAAGACAACAACATAGCATGGCAGCAACACATGAAAATACAGCATGGTAGCAACACAACATGACAACAACATGGTAGCAACAAATCAAATCAAATGTATTTATATAGCCCTTCTTACATCAGCTGATGCCGCAAAGTGCTGTACAGAAACCCAGCCTAAAACCCCAAAAAGCAAACAATGCAGGTGTAGAAGCACGGTGGCTAGGAAAAACTCTCTAGAAAGGCCAAAACCTAGGAAGAAACCTAGAGAGGAACCAGGCTATGAGGGGTGGCCAGTCCTCTTCTGGCTGTGCCGGGTGGAGATTATAACAGAACATGGCCAAGATGTTCAAATGTTCATAGATGACCAGCATGGTCAAATAATAATAATCACAGTAGTTGCCGAGGGTGCAACAGGTCAGCACCTCAGGAGTAAATGTCAGTTGGCTTTCATAGCCGATCATTGAGAGTATCTCTACCGCTCCTGCTGTCTCTAGAAAGTTGAAAACAGCAGGTCTGGGACAGGTAGCACGTCCGGTGAACAGGTCAGGGTTCCATAGCCGCAGGTAGAACAGTTGAAACTGGAGCAGCAGCACGGCCAGGTGGACTGGGGACAGCAAGGAGTCATCATGCTAGGTAGTCCTGAGTCATGGTCCTAAGGCTCAGGTCCTCCGAGAGAGAAAAACAAAGAAAGAAAGAGAGAATTAGAGAGAGCATATTTAAATTCACACAGGGCACCGGATAAGACAGGAGAAATACTCCAGATATAACAGACTGACCCTAGCCCCCCGACACATAAACTACTGCAGCATAAATACTGGAGGCTGAGACAGGAGGGGTCAGGAGACACTGTGGCCCCATCCGATGATATCCCCGGACAGGGCCAAACCGGCAGGATATAACCCCACCCACTTTGCCAAAGCACAGCCCCCACACCACTAGAGGGATTTCTTCATCCACCAACTTACCATCCTGAGACAAGGCCGAGTATAGCCCACAAAGATCTCAGTCACGGCACAACCCAAGGGGGGGCGCCAATCCAGACAGGAAGACCACGTCAGTGACTCAACCCACTCAAGTGACGCACCCCTCCTAGGGACGGCATGGAAAAGCACCAGTAAGCCAGTGACTCAGCCTCTGTAATAGGGTTAGAGGCAGAGAATCCCAGTGGAGAGAGGGGAATCGGCCAGGCAGAGACAGCAAGGGCGGTTCGTTGCTCCAGTGCCTTTTCGTTCACCTTCACACTCCTGGGCCAGACTACACTCAATCATAGGACCTACTGAAGAGATGAGTCTTCAATAAAGACTTAAAGGTTGAGACCGAGTCTGCGTCTCTCACATGGGTAGGCAGACCATTCCATAAAAATGGAGCTCTATGGGAGAAAGCCCTGCCTCCAGCTGTTTGCTTAGAAATTCTAGGGACAATTAGGGGGCCTGCGTCTTGTGACCGTAGCGTACGTCTAGGTATGTACGGCAGGACCAAATCAGAAAGATAAGTAGGAACAAGCCCATGTAATGCTTTGTAGGTTAGCAGTAAAACCTTGAAATCAGCCCTTGCCTTAAAACCTCTTACATCTAGATGTTCCGCTAACACTGCTCCAATATCCAATGATAGGGCGTGGCAAATGCAAAAACTATTTTACACCATTTTAAAGACAAGACTCTCCTTTATCTAACCACATTGTCCGATTTCAAAAAGGCTTTACAACGAAAGCAAAACATTAGATTATGTCAGGAGAGTACCCAGCCAGAAATAATCACACACCCATTTTCCAAGCTAGCATATAATGTCACAAAAACCAAAAACACAGCTAAATGCAGCACTAATCTTTGATGATCTTCATCAGATGACACTCCTAGGACATTATGTTATACAATACATGCATGTTTTGTTCAATCAAGTTCAAATTTATATCAAAAACAAGCTTTTTACATTAGCATGTGACGTTCAGAACTAGCATACCCACCGAAACTTCCGGTGAATTTACTAAATTACTCATGATAAACGTTCACAAAAAACATAACAATTATTTTAAGAATTATAGATACAGAACTCCTTTATGCAATTGCGGTGTCCGATTTTAAAATAGCTTTTCGGTGGAAGCACATTTTGCAATATTCTGAGTAGATAGCCCGGCCATCATGGCTAGCTATTTTGACACCCACCAACTCAGATTTACTATAAGAAAAATTGGATTACCTTTGCTGTTCTTCGTCAGAATGCACTCCCAGGACTTCTACTTTACACCCAATGTTGTTTTGGTTCCAAATAATCCATAGTTATATCCAAATAGTGGCATTTTGTTCTTGCGTTCAAGACACTATCCGAAGGGTGACGTGCCGGCGCATATCGTGACCAAAAATGTCAAAATATTCCATTACCGTACTTCGAAGCCAGTCAAACGCTGTTTATAATACATTTTTATGCAATTTTTCTCGTAAAATAGCGATAATATTCTGACCAGGAGACGTTGTTTTCGTTCAAAGACTGGAAATGTAATATGGACTCTTCACGTGCACGTCCGTGTCATTGTTCTCAGATCGACCACTATCCAAATGCGCTACTGTTTTTTGCCCAGGGACTGCAGAGTCATCATTCCCCGTTCTGGCGCCTTCTGAGAGCCTATGGGAGCCTTAGAAAATGTCACGTTACAGCAGAGATCCTCTGTTTTCGATAAAGAGGCTATAGAAGGCCAAGAAATGGTCAGAGAGGGCACATCCTGTATAGAATCTTCTCAGGTTTTGGCCTGCCATATGAGTTCTGTTATACTCACAGACACCATTCAAACAGTTTTAGAAACTTTAGGGTGTTTTCTATCCAAATCAAGTAATTATATGCATATTCTAGTTTCTGGGCAGGAGTAATAACCAGATTAAATCGGGTACGTTTTTTATCCGGCCGTGAAAATACTGCCCCCTATCCTAAACAGGTTAAATTATTCACTCCGTGAACTTGCTTCCCGACTCCCAGCGCACACATTACAGAATGACGCCTCACCAAAGGGAAGCATCAGGGGGTGATTTTTGTTTTGGAGAGATGTCGGGTCCGGACCGGAGCTACCTGGAAGGCCTCAGATGGTTTGTCGGGTTCCCCTGCCTCAGCTGGCTCGATAGGTTTGCATACCTCAGGGGGATCGATAGGCTCCGAGACCTCAGCTGGCTCGATAGGCTCCCGTGCCTCAGCTAGTGAGTGGGTTCCCGTGCCTTGACCGAGGCAACCGGGCAGGTTTCAGCCGGCTCATCATGCTCTCACACCTCAGCCGGTCCGTCAGGTTTCTGCGCCTTAGCGGGGGCGACCGGTCCGCTCCGGATCCCCGGGATCGTCATTTTGATCAGCGTCCTGCGGCTGGAGCCGCGTGTCAGGGAGGGGGTACTGTCATGTGTGCTCCCTCTCTGGCCTCTAGGTCACCAGGCTGCTCGTTATGGCGCACACCTGTCACCATCGTTACGCGCACCTGCGCATCATCAGACTCACCTGGACTTCATCACCTCCTTGATTACCTGCCCTATATATGTCACTCCCTTTGGTTCCTTCCCCAGGCATCATTGTTTCTGTTTCAGTTTCATGTCTGTGCGTTGTTTGGGTTTCTTGTTTTGTTAATTTGTTCATTCAATTATGCACTACCAAGGAAACGTACAGTATCATATAGAGACATGAGTGCATGCAACATCTCACGGCACTATTCCTCTCCCCCATGTGACCTACTTGTTGTGTGTATGTACTGACATCTATGTGTAACTGATAGATGAACACACTACATATTTATGTCAATTGTAAAGTCTGTAATGTATTTTTTGTTGTGTCGGACCCCAGTAAGACTAGCTGTTGCCATTGACGTCGGCTAATGGGGATCCACAATCTTGGCATTGCAAGCGCCCTGCTCTTCCAATTGAGTTTCAAAGGACCTGGCAGGTACTTTGATGCTACTTTGCATTCCGTTGAACCATTATTAAAAAGCGATATGTCGTCCATTTTTCATCTCTCTGATGGGATGGAAATCAAAACCGCTGTTACGTTTTATATTGAAACCGAGCCCTAAAAAATAATAATAGCTGCACCTGAGACATTCATCACCATTGCAACCCTGGCAAACTTCCTGTAAGAGATAAGAAAATAGGAGAGAAATTCCCTAATTGCAGTAAAACAGAGGTATTGCCAGAGCATATAGGCAACGTCAGCAATACGTGACCTTCTACATGTTGTGGTATCCAGTCTTAACAACTGTGTCAGCAATCACAAGAGTGAACGTCACCTAATGGGAGCCCTATGGGGATCCCTTGGACAAAGCAGGGAGGAACTGTATACAGAGCAGGGAAGTTGTCATGGAGACGCACACTGACCGACAGGATGAGAAGGCGGTTGTCGTGGCAGCTAGGATCCCCATCGAGATGTGTTTCACAGACAGTCAGGGGGCTCCCAGATTCTCTGCTGGGAGTCCATCACACACACGCCACACCTCCCCCAGTGTTTGCACTGGAGACATGCAGTTGCACGGTATGTGGCACACACTCTCACAGAAAAAACCCCAGACATAGACAGAGATAAACATACCGAAACACCAACACATTGTGCAAACACGCACACCAACGCACACACGAACACACACAAACACACGCACACACACACACACAATTGCAAAAGCCAGACACAATTCTGGCAATCACATTGACTCTCCACATGACAAATGGACAGTAGACAGATGAAGTGGACGTCCTTCTAGACATCTTTCTCAAGGGAATGACAGGATATGAGTACGTCAAATGTTTTGGCTACCTGTAAACTCCAAAACGCTCTTCTAATAGCCTGTAACTAACCCCCAAAGCAGGCACACAACATAAAACCAAATGCTTCTCATAAAGATGAATGCCATGTCTAACGTGGAAGATCAAAGTTCGCTAAAAGAGTCATAAAAGTCTCCCCTCTGGTGTTACGAAACACAGAGAACACATGGGCTACAGAATGCATTTTATCAAGTGACCGCTGTAATTGGGTTGTTATATTTAATGAACTGGTTGTGTGTGGTCTGAGACCTTGGTGCGACTGGATTTACACATGAATGCACATGCAGAATGCACAATCAAAAAATCTTTCTTTCTCTCTCTCGCTTTCTTTCTTTACAGTCCTCTCCCTCTTATAATCTCAACTCTTGAATAGAGAGAATTGATTCTAAATCAGTTCCAAGGGTTTAAAAGCATCCAGAAAAAGTGTATGTAAGCTTTAGTACTTCTCTGATATGAGATACATCAACTCTGGTAGTCTGGTTTACGTCTGTCTCCCGGGATACAACACAAAAACACAGAGACAGGCTCGAGAGCTTTTCTCCCTCGTTGTTTATTGTGAACTGTAAAAACCACTGTGTGTTTTGGACTCTTTTTGAAGGGAGTGGGAGCAGCTGTTGAGGGAGTTTAGGAGTCACCAGGTCCAATTTACGCTGGAGCTGACAAAGGCCTCAGCGGCGATTGTCACCCCCCAGTTTTTGTATGCTATGTCATTTTTTTAATCGCATGATGTCACATGCTAAGCAGTGTTGTGATGGGCTAATTATCCCGCTGGGCTAGCAATGGCCCTAGCGTAGTTCAGATTCCTCCATTGACATACTACTAGAAAACCCTTTGCCTGCGAGCCCAGTTGCTGTAACCTTAGCTTTCCCCTCAATGGGAGGGGAAAGGCACCATTAAGAGATTTAGTCAACCCCAGCAGATGCCTGGGTTACCCGCACCCTAACATATCGGATTCATTCAGAAATTGTTCTCATTCCTGAGGTTAAAATTGAATTGCAGCAGGCACGGAGAACATAGATACTATGTCTGAAGGGGAGAGTGGGGTAAGTTGAGCCAAAGGGTTAGTTGAGCCACTCCTTGTTTCTAGGAAACCATGCACAAAATGAATCATGTGGCTAAATATTTAGGAAGAGGTTATCATTTCATGGAGTCTGTGAAGGAAGACACCACATGGGAAAAGTGGTAAGTAAGATAGGTCCAAAAAAAAGGATTTTCACAAAGTCAAAGTCATTTATTGTGTTCAAGGTTTCATGGTGCTTGTAGTTAAACCAAAGTAGATAGTTTTAAGATTGTTTATACATCAGTTGGGGTTCGAAAATATGAGGTCCAAAACCTAGCATGAAAATGCATCCTTGTAGCTCTGTGGGCTAACATAGTCAAAATAATTACCATGGGGTAAGTTGAGCCAATGGCCACCATAACCCACACAAATTATGATTATATTTTGTCAATTTTATGCATACTATGCATAGTATCTTTGCAATATTATGCATATGAACTCAAGATAGTGCATTTTTATTGTTACAAAGCAGACATTATGCCCTGTGTATACAAACTTAAAACAAGCCCCTTGAGGTTCTTGAGAGAGCAGCCAAGGAAGTGAGAGAAGGGAAGAAGTCCATTTGAGCAGCAGCTAGGGATGAAAACATTTACTGAATGACACTGAAGAGGAACATTGAAAAAATAAGAAAACGAATATGCACTTGTGAGAAAGAGAGGCTATGATAGAGTAGAAGAGGCACACAAAGTCGTATCTGATAACATGAAGCGTGAGCTTGCTAAACATATGAAGAATCTCGACGACCAGTTTCATGAGCATAGTAGACTCAAATGCAGAGAGCTTGCCTACAAATCGACAAACTGAAACAGCATCCCTGTCTCACAACTGGTCAAGAAATGGAAGGATAAGATATTGAACAGAGAAATACACTACATGACCATAAATATGTGGACATCTGCTTGTTGAACATCTCATTCCAAAATCATAGGATATTAATATGGAGTTGGTCCCCCCTTTGTTGCTATAACAGCCTCCACTCTTCTGGGGAGGCTTTCCACTAGATGTTGGAACATTGCTTCCATTCAGTCACAAGAGCATTAATGATGTCGAGCATTAATGATGTTCGTAGTCGGCGTTCCAGTTCTTCCCAAATGTGTTCGATGGGGTTGAGGTCAGGGCTCTTCCACAACAATCTCAACTAACCATTTCTGTATGGACCTCGCTTTGTGCACAGGGGCATGCTGAAACAGGAAAGGGTGTTCCCCAAACTGTTGCCACAAAGTTGGAAGCACAGAATCGTCTAGAATGTCATTGTATAATGTAGCGTTTTAGATTTTCCTTCACTGGAACTAAGGGGCCTACCCCGAACCATTAAAAACAGTCCCAGACCATCAGTCTTCCTCCACCAAACTTTACAGTTGGCACTATGCATTGGAGTAGGTGGCGTTCTCCTGGCATTCTCCAAACCCAAATTCGTCCGTCGGACTGCCAGGTGGTAAAGCATGATTCAGAGAACGCGTTTCTACTGCTCCAGAGTCCAATGGCGGTGAGCTTTACACCACTCCAGCCAACGTTGCGTATGGTGCTCTTAGGCTTGTGTGCGGCAGCTCGGCCATGGAAACCCATTTCATGAAGCTTCCGATGAACAGTTATTTTGCTGACGTTGCTTCCAGAGGCAGTTTGGAACTCAGTAGTGAGTGTTGCAACCGAAGACAGACGATTTATACCGACTGTCACAAGATACCATCACCCACTTACCCTGTCCCTATACTCAACACCCCATACCTGGAGTAAGTTATGCCAAGAGACCACTTTTTTGGACAAGCTATGTTTTCAAAACTGTTATGTTTACATAAATTATTTCCAGGGATACACAACATCCTGAAATATATGTAGATATCTTTGTTAGGAAGAAGGCTATATTTCCCTAGTGATGCTCCTGAGTGGGGCGCAGCGGTCTAAGGCACTGCATCTCAGTGCTAGAGGCGTCACTACAGACACCCTGGTTCAAATCCAGGCTGTATCACAACCGGCCTTGATTGGGAGTCCCATAGGGCGGTGCACAATTGGCCCAGTGTCGTCCGGGTTTGGCCGGTGTAGGCCGTCAATTTGTTCTTAAATAAAGGTTAAATATGTAAAAAATGGCTTAACTTACGCCACTCTCCCCTACAATGTGTCTGGCTTTTGCAATTGTGTGTGTTGAGGGGGGGGGGGGGGGTGCGTGCGTGCGTGCATTTGCGTACATTTGTGGATGTTTGTTAGCATGAGCATGCCATGTACAAATACACGTATGTAGTGTGTATGCCCATACAATCCCTTATTAAAACCTCTTACATCTACACGTTCCGCTAGCGGAACGTCTGCTCCAATATCCAATGATGGGCGGGGCGCGAAATTCAAACTCCTCTAAATCCGAAAACTTACACTTTTCAAACATATGACTATGTTACAGCTATTTAAAGACAAGACTCTCCTTTATCTAACCAAACTGTCCGATTTCAAAAAGGCTTTACAGCGAAAGCAAAACATTAGATTATGTCAGCAGAGTACCCAGCCAGGAATAATCACACAGCCATTTTTCAAGCTAGCATATCATGTCACATAAACCCAAACCATATCTAAATGCAGCACTAACCTTTGATGATCTTCATCAGATGACACACCTAGGACATTGTGTTATACAATACATGCATGTCTGTTCAATCAAGTTCATATTTATATCAAAAACCAGCTTTTTACATTAGCATGTGACGTTCAGAACTAGCATTCCCACCGAACACTTCCGGTGATTTTACTAAATTACTCACGATAAACGTTCACAAAAAGCATAACAATTATTTTAAGAATTATAGATACAGAACTCCTCTATGCACTCGATATGTCCGATTTTAAAATAGCTTTTCGGATGAAGCACATTTTGCAATAATGTAAGTACATAGCCCGGCGTTACAGGGCTAGCTATTTAGACACCCTGCAAGTTTAGCCTTCACCAAAATCACATTTCCTATAAGAAAAATGTTCTTACCTTGCTTGTTCTTCATCAGAATACACTGCCAGGACTTCTACTTCAATAACAAATGTAGGTTTGGTCCCAAATAATCCATCGTTATATCCAAACAGCGACGTTTTGTTCGTGCGTTCTAGACACTATCCCAACGCTAAATCTCGGCCACGAGCATGACGCAAAATATGACAAAAAATTTCGAAATATTCCATTACCGTACTTCGAAGCATGTCAACCGCTGTTTAAAACCAATATTTATGCAATTTATCTCGTAGAGAAGCGATAATATTCCGACCGGGAATCTGCCTGTCTGTAAACTGAGGAAAAAACCGAAAGCCGGGGGCGGGGCGTGTCACGCGCCTAAGGCTTAGTCCATCAAGTGACCACTTAGCTTTTGCTCTCGTGTGCTTCAGCCAGGGCTTTGAATTACGTCATTCCTGTTTTTCCCGGGCTGTGAGACTCCATTGTTGACGTGAGAAGTGTCACGTAAGAGCAGAGATCCTTTGTAAACGATAGAGATAATCAAGAAGGGCAAGAAATGTTCAGACAGGGTACTTCCTGAACAGAAGCATCTCAGGTTTTTGCCTGCCATAGGAGTTCTGTTATACTCACAGACACCATTCAAACAGTTTCAGAAACTTTGGAGTGTTTTCTCTCCAAAGCTAATAATTATATGCATATTCCAGTTTCTGGGCAGGACTAATAATCAGATTAAATCGGGTACGTTTTTTATCCAGCCGTGAAATTACTGCCCCCTAGATGTAAGAGGTTAAATGTCAGTGTAGATATGTCTCCACATATTGATCCTTTGCTATTCCGATGGCTGGATCTTTCAGCATTAATCCATAAACCACACATGCCTGGACAGAGTGATAACAGGCACGTTGCCCAATGTGTCATGTCCTGACCAGTAAAAGGGGTTATTTGTCATTGTAGTTTGGTCAGGGTGTGGCAGGGGGTGTTGTGTGTTTCGGTGTTTTTGGTTTATGTTCTATGTTATCTATTTCTATGTGTTTATCTAGTTTTCTATTTCTATGTTGGGTTTTTGGCAATGACCTCCAATTAGAGGCAGGTGGTTGTCGTTGTCTCTAATTGGAGGCCATATTTAGTTAGGTTTGTTTTCACTTGTTTTGTGGGTGGTTATTTTCTGTATAGCCTGGGAGCCTTATGGAACTGTTATCATCGTTTGTTTATTTTGTTTTGAGTGTTCTTTAATAAATTAAGAAGATGAGCACTTTACCCGCTGCGCCTTGTTCCAATCCTTACGACGTCCATGACACAATGTTGTTGTGTTGCCTCCATCATGGAGCCCTGCAGAGCCATCCATGGCAATAAATATAATGGTTACAAATAAAGATATTCAAATTAATTTAATACAAAGATCACCGGATCCAGTGTGTGATTAAGCAGCAGACTGGAGAATGCTATGAGAGAGTGTGAAAATAACAGTGAAATCATTGATGAGCGCTAATGTTATCATTTGCTTGCCTGAACGTGTGTAAGCTCACATCATCATCCTTAATTCAACAGAAGTGTTTGTGCACTGCTCAGGATTTAAACACAGAGACCTGGGATGTAGTAGGGTGGTTTTGAATATAATCTGTGGCTCTCCTGCTAAGGAGCTGTCAACTGTTACCCACAATGCCTTCTGCTGATAGTTGTTTTTAAAGCCTTATGTATTGCGTAACCTATTAAGCAGTGCAAGTACTTTAAAGGCCTCACCGAACAGTGGGGATAGACTGATAGCACTGGACGTCAACAAAGTAGGATTTCCATAAGTTCTTTACTGAAAGCCAGATAGCTTTGTTGTCTCACATAGCTTTTCCTTCAGAACCAGTAGCAGGTGAAACAAATGGATAAGTATCCTCCACATTTCAGCTATAAAAGGTCTTAAAGTTACACTCAACTATAAACCCTGTTCCATGATGATGTTTAGTATGCCCCCAATAGTCTGGTATTAGGACGTCAATTTGTTATATGAATTGTACATTTGGAGATGTATAATCTGTTTGAGTTATCACCTAACAAGCAATGCAAAATAATCATTGTTAGTAACATTTTTACTGAGACGGTGGTATCGAAGTCGTCTCTCTTGCAAAAGGGATTTTATCTCAATGCAACTAAACTATTTAAATAAAATGAGAAAGAAATGATTAAATAACAGTGACAAATATCCATCCTGTCAGCCCTGAGAAGCCAACCATGGTCTCAGGTGTGCAGGTGTGGGAACTCATGAGAGCGAAGTTGAACCTATAATGTTCCTGGCATTCCAACAACTAGCTTGTTTTTCTAAGTGGTCGAGTTTTGGCCTGCTGAGCCATGCACCTGGCATACACACCCTCCCAAACAAAAAGACTGAACCTTTTATTGTTCTCCCATAGTGATGTGGGAAATCTTTAGTTTCCATGTGGTCTCAGGGCAAATCATATTAATATACTTAAATCTGTGACACTCCATTTAGTATGATGTATTACATTACGTTAGGTTACATTATGAATGGAATAGCGGTCGTACAATATCATGCGAATTATAGGACATATACAGTGAGGGAAAAAAGTACTTGATCCCCTGCTGATTTTGTACGTTTGCCCACTGACAAAGAAATTATCAGTCTATCATTTTAATGGTAGGTTTATTTGAACAGTGAGAGACAGAATAATAACAAAAAATACAGAAAAACGCATGTCAAAAATGTTATAAATTGATTTGCATTTTAATGAGGGAAATGAGTATTTGACCCCCTCTCAATCAGAAAGATTTCTGGCTCCCAGGTGTCTTTTATACAGGTAACGAGCTGAGATTAGGAGCACACTCTTAAAGGGAGTGCTCCTAATCTCAGTTTGTTACCTGTATAAAAGACACCTGTCTACAGAAGCAATCAATCAATCAGATTCCAAACTCTCCACCATGGCCAAGACCAAAGAGCTCTCCAAGGATGTCAGGGACAAGATTGTAGACCGACACAAGGCTGGAATGGACTACAAGACCATCGCCAAGCAGCTTGGTGAGAAGGTGACAACGGTGTGATTATTCGCAAATGGAAGAAACACAAAAGCACTGTCAATCTCCCTCGGCCTGGGGCTCCATGCAAGATCTCACCTTGTGGAGTTGCAATGATCATGAGAACGGTGAGGAATCAGCCCAGAACTACACGGGAGGATCTTATCAATGATCTCAAGGCAGCTGGGACCATAGTCACCAAGAAAACAATTGGTAACACACTACGCCTTTGAAGGACTGAAATCCTGCAGCGCCCGCAAGGTCCCCCTCCTCAAGAAAGCACATATACATGCCCGTCTGAAGTTTGCCAATGAACATCTGAATGATTCAGAGGACAACTGGGTGAAAGTGTTGTGGTCAGATGAGACCAAAATGGAGCCCCTTTGGAATCAACTCAACTCGCCGTGTTTGGAGGAGGAGGAATGCTGCCTATGACCCCAAGAACACCATCCCCACCGTCAAGCATGGAGGTGGAAACATTATGCTTTGGGGGTGTTTTTCTGCTAAGGGGACAGGCCTACTTCACCGCATCAAAGGGACGATGGAAAGGGCCACATACCATCAAATCTTGGGTGAGAACCTCCTTCCCTCAGCCAGGGCATTGAAAATGGCTCGTGGATGGGTATTCCAGCATGACAATGACCCAAAACACACGGCCAAGGCAACAAAGGAGTGGCTCAAGAAGAAGCACATTAAGGTCCTGGAGTGGCCTAGCCAGTCTCCAGACCTTAATACCATAGAAAATCTGTGGAGGGAGCTGAAGGTTCGAGTTGCCAAACGTCAGCCTTGAAACCTTAATGACTTGGAGAAGATCTGCAAAGAGGAGTGGGACAAAATCCTGAGATGTGCGCAAACCTGGTGGCCAACTACAAGAAACGTCTGACCTCTGTGATTGTCAACAAGGGTTTTGCCACCAAGTACTAAGTCATGTTTTGCAGAGGGGTCAAATACTTATTTCCCTCATTAAAATGCAAATCATTTTATAACATTTTTGACATGCGTTTTTCTGGATTATTTTGTTGTTATTCTGTCTCTCACTGTTCAAGTAAACCTACCATTAAAATGATAGACTGATCATTTCTTTGTCAGTGGGCAAACGTACAAAATCAGCAGGGGATCAAATACTTTTTTCCCTCACTGTAGTATCATACATTTTACCCAGTCGTACAATAGCATACGAATTGGATGATGTACCTTATCATAGGATTGTAATGGGAATTTTAATGTTTGTGCTTTTCTTATAACAAATTTCTGTGTTCTATTCATGTGCTGTTCTATAAACCAATTTCTGTGTTCATGCAAGTGGCTGACTGTAGAAATCTTCACTATCAGTAGCTGCAATTTGGCAGACCTTGTTTTGAGAACGAACGAAAGATATCTCTGTTTCAAGGTCTCAGCTTGGAGAGAAGAAGCCTCATGAGGTGTTGGTCTGCCACATGTTATGAAACAGTATTGGTCGGTCACATGGATGAAACAAAACAGTAATGATGAATGAATTATGCTAAATCATGGAAATATAACTTGTTTGTGTATAGCCCTATATAAGACAACTGCCGGAACTGCCCAGGAGAGCTCCTGATTGACATGTGTACTATGGTGCATTGAGTTGGTTGGAACCTCTCCAGCGCACTGACAATAAACAATGATTCATTAAGATTGACTTAGAGTGTCCCTGTGTAAGAAGTTCCACGACAATTTGGCGTCAGCGAACAAAATGATTGATTCTGCCGGCAGAGCTTTCCAGTGGGGTCTGCGAGGAAAACCGGTAGCACATTTTATGAAGCGTGAGGGAAATTCCCGTCTGACCAAAAGAGAACGAGGACCCGCCCAGGCCAGACGCTTACTGTTGAGGGACTGCAACTGATTTCAGTAAGTCAATTTAAATGAAATTGTATACAATTTTTTTAAATGATGATTAAAAAGAAAATCAAGCCGAGTAATGCATAAAAAGGTACCTATAGTCTTATAGAGAGAAGGCTATTCACTAGTTTAGTAAGAAGACTAGTGTGAGGGCGTACTGGTACCATGGAAAGCCCCGCTGACAGCTGTCTGTAGGCATTAAGAAGAAATGTCTATGTGGTCTGCAGCCACAAAAAAATAACACAAGGTATTTTTGAGTACGGGGTGTTATTTATGTGCATAACAAGTAATGAAAGTTGAGAATCGTTGACGATGTATGTGGTAATGTAAAAGATTACCGAGTGTGTTTGGGAATAGTACTAAGTGAATGTGGATGTGAAAGTTGTGTGATTGTGATATATGACATATTAAGCTGATTGAAATTTGGCTGATTGATATTATTACTTTTAAGATTGAAATATGGATAATAAGCTGAATGAAATGTGTTTAATAAGAGGATTGAAATCGAGCCATTAAGTATTGAGTGAACGAGAGCTGTCAGGGGACTAGCTTACGTGTAAAAGAAGTAAATGAATGCCACAACCAGTTCTGTGTGAGCTGAGTTTTCCTGTTCTGTGCGAGCTGATCTGTAACGTTATCTAGGTGTCTGTCCAACACCACCGTTGGATCTACAGAAATCAGATAAGTAACATGTCTCAGAGGATAACATGTCTCGTTAGTAAAGAGGATAACATGTCTTGTTAATAACGAGGATAACATGTCTCATTAGTCACGAGGATAACATGTCTCTGAGGTTAACATGACTTTAGATTACATGAGGATAACATGTCTTATCAGTGGAGTTTGATGTACAACATTATTATGTACGGAGATATGAAAGAAGAGAGAACTATTTCCGAATATGCTGTTAAATAGACTAGTGTAAATATCTAAACCCCAGTATGAATAGAACACTAGTCTAGAGGAGCAATTTGTAATGGAACACAAATGTATGATGGGTTACTAGAGATAAAGTAACATAATACTGAGTGTAATGGGTTATTATGATGATCTGATGAAGTAAGAATAGAAAAATAATGATAATATACAACTAACACACCCACACGTAGACGTACGTAAGTGGTGAAAAAAAGTATTCTGTTCAGAGTGGTCCCTTTATGGATCATTTGTATGATAAGGTTAAAGCATTGTACGGGACTTGACTTACCCCCAACCATTAGAAGATTTCCTCCAGCCTGTTAATGCATTTTGAAATAAGACCAAACCCTGTTAAATAGAACCAATGAATGTTGAACATGATTTTCTGTTAACTAAACTTAAAAGGCTACAATTTATTGTACTCCCGATGGAGTTTTCGTTGATTCCCAAATGATGACGTTCTAAACCAATTCGTGAGTAGGCAAAATGGAGACTGCATCTGTTTCCATGTTGTCTCGGGGGCCAGACTATCATGTTTTCTGCTCCTCCAGAGGATGATGAAACTGCCAACTCTGGATGAGCCCCCATTTCTCTGGATGAGTAATGATTGAAGGTTGTAGTCTTTTAACAAGTTGAGGGTAAGGTCATCTAAACCCTTATCCTGTTTACATCATGTGGAACACTGAGCTAATGAGCCATCACCCACCTTTTGAAGGTCTTAACAGAATTGTTAAACAACTGGGTTTTATATTTCAACTAAGTTGATGTCCCAGGGATAGTTAGTGAAAAGCATAGGTCAATCCAACCAATGTGTGGAAAGTAATATGGAAACAATTGTTAAATTTGAGAGATTTATTCACCTCTGAATCTACAGATCCGTTGTGAATGTGTATTTTTTAGATACTCACTCCCATTAATAGAAGTATAACCTTCCTTATGATTAAAGTATTACCATACTAAGTGGATTGCACAACCCAGAATGAAGGGTTTGAAATGATGAAGTGTCTTTTTTTGTGTTGGTTTGCCTTACTTTAAGAGTATAGAATATTTTGATGTAGAAGCTAAAATCTAAATGCTTACATAAAATGTAAGAGGATGGAATGTAAGTCCAATACACTTGTAAGTCCAATAGTGTGGGGCTGGTTTGACATTGTGCTCGCATTACACCATCAATTAAAGGATCGCAACAGGCTATTTCTACATTTTACATTTTAGTCAGTAAGCAGATGCTCTTATCCATAGGGACTTACATGCTGACCACACCGCTCGCATTGCGTGTGCAAGATTTGCAAAGTAAATGTACACATACATGTTATTCAATCATTGCACCCACACTGCTCGCGCGCCTCAGCGAGCGTCTGTGTGGCCAGGCGTTAAAATAGAAATAGGTTCTATTTGTGATGCTCAATGCGCTGCAAGTCCGGCCTCTCCCATCTCCTCATTGGTTTTTAGGAGCATATACCCACGTGCCATCTCCTCATTTAGGAGCATATACCCACGTGGGTGATTGAAAGATGAACTGATGTCCACACTCCAGTCGGTTGTAGTAATGCACCATAGAGTTGGTTGCCAACCGCCATATAAAGTCCAAAGAAGTAAAACAGAAGCCTGAGGAAGGAGGAGAGATGACGAGAAAGGAATTTGGTTTACCATTTTATCTGTGGAGTAGAGGACCTTGTGCATTTCAGGTAAAATAACAATCCAATGTTTATATACCAGGATAAATTAGCCAGCAATAGCAAGCTAGCTAGCTAAATTGCCATAAATGTTTAATGCTTTTCGACCTGTCCCCAAATGAATATAATTGGTTCAGAGTTTGTTTTGATATTTCAACCTGCGTGTCCTGATCGTGTCTGGTGTGGAGGTACAAAATCAACATGTGCACGTCCGGTTTGGTCAGCATGTTACAGTAGTGCATTCATCTTAAGATAGCTAGGTGAGACAACCACATATCAAAATCATAGTAAGTACATTTCTTCTCAATAAAGTAGCTATCTGCAAAGTCAGTGCTAGTAAGAAAAGACAAATGTGAGTGTTAGTTCAAGAAAGGCAATTGTTTTATGTATTTTTTCTAACAGTCAATCTTAAATCTTAAGATTTTATGTGCGCTATATAATAATGACTGTTGTCAGTTTAGTAACATAATGATTGGGTGAGTAAATTGGGTGTCATCAACATACAGGTAGTTACAGGTTGGCCCAGAAGGGGTGTGTGTGTGTGTGTGCGTGCATGTGGGTGTATGTGTTTAGCAGTGGAGGCACCTCAGAGGAGGAAGGGGAGGAATTGAATTTCAAATTTCATTTTTAGATAAAACTACACTAAATATTCAAATGTAACCAAATACATGATTAAAACACATTTTGCAATAAAGGACTACAGTTGTCTCAACAGCACCCTCTAGGGTAACACCATGGTGTAGCCAGAGGACAGCTGTTTTCCATCCTCCTCTGGCTACATTAACTTCAATACAAAACCCAGGAGGCTTGTGTTCCTCACCCCGTTCAATAGACCTACAGAGTAATTGTAACAACTAGTCAGCAATGCTTTTGCAGTATGAACTGACATGTTATCCATGCAATCAAATGAGAGAGAATGAACCTATTGCTGCATGTGTGATTTGGAAGTTTGGTGAGTTGGTGATAGCTAGTTGAGCATTTATGGAATATTATTCATTTGAAATTAGTTTCTTCAAACTACAGGAGACGGAAGATGTAGATTATAAAGTTGAAGTCGGAAGTTTACATACACTTATGTTGGAGTCATTCAACCACTCCACAAATTTCTTGTTAACAAACTATAGTTTTGGCAAGTCGGTTAGGACATCTACTTTGTGCATGGCACAAGTAATTTTTCCAACAATTGTTTACAAAAAAATTATTTCACTTAGAATTCACTGTGAATTCACTGTATGTTAGCGCCTTCAGAACGCGCTAACAACAACAAGCTAATGGAACATAAAGGATGAACTTTTTCGAACGAAAATACATTTGTTGTGGACCTGGGATTGCTGGAAGTGCCTGAGGATGAAGATAATCAAAGGTAAGGGATTATTGACAATAGTATACAAGACTAGATTTGATATGTGATTGTTCCAAGATGGAGCTGACCTGTATTGCTAGCCTATTGTTCTGAGTATCGCATCCCCTTTTATCGCAAAGTGTGATTACCCAGTAAAGTTATTTTTAAATCTGGCATTACAGGTGCTTTCAAGAGATATTCATCTATAAATCTTAGAATGACAATATTACATTTTAAAAATGTTTTCGAATAGTAATTTAGTAAATTGTAGCGCTGTTTCATCGGATGCATTTGAGGGAAAATAGTTAGTCAACGTTACGCACTGATGTAAAATGCTGTTTTTATATATAAATATGAACTTTATCGAACAAAAGAATGCATGTATTGTGTAACATGATGTCCTAGGTGTGTCATCTGATGAAGATTGTCAAAGGTTAGTGCTGCATTTAGCTGTTTTTTGGTTATTTGTGATGCATGTGGTTGGTCGGAAAATGGCTATGTGGCTACTTTTACGATATACTCCTCTAACATAATCTAATGTTTTGCTTTTGCTGTAAAGCCTTTTTGAAATCGGACAACGTGGTTCGATTCAGGAGAGGTGTATCTATAAAACGATATAATTTGAAAAAAAAATTGAAAAAAAAAGTATTACATTTTGTTATGCTAATGGCGATAGGATTTTTCGCTGGATGTCCGTCCGAGGCCGCACAGGGGTTAAATACAGTGTTTTGAAATAAAGGTCTACAGTAACTTCAACAGCACTGTCTGGGGTAGCACCAGCTAGCTTCCGTCCTCCTCTGGCTACATTGAGGCTCGTAGGCCTCACCCCCTTCCACAGACATACATGGTAATTATGACCACTTCCGGAGGACGTCCTCCAACCAATCAAAGCTTTTGCAGTATGAACTGACATGTTGTCCATCCAATCATAGAATTAGGATCAGAGAATTAACCTATTGAGTTGAATTGGGATTGTGCCACAGAGCATTATGGGGATTCTATGTGTTGAGAGGCTTGGTGACATTGTTGGATAGAGACAATGAGTGAAGAGTGATAGTTGAGCATTTTTTGTATATTATTCAATTCAAATATTTTTTTTCAAATTAAAGGAGACGGAGAACGTACCTGGCTAGCTACCAACACGAGTTTGCAGTTTTCTCCGGCAGAAAGATAGAATGGCCAACACTGGCGAAAATGTTATGGACTTTTTGTTGAA
Organism: Salmo trutta; assembly: GCF_901001165.1. Taxonomy (NCBI): domain Eukaryota; kingdom Metazoa; phylum Chordata; class Actinopteri; order Salmoniformes; family Salmonidae; genus Salmo; species Salmo trutta. The sequence continues at coordinate 44,813,460 of NC_042976.1, forward strand.
GAACCCCTTTCATTCTCTGGGGTACACGGAAAAGGTGTGAATTAAAAGCGAGGGTCGACCTCTGCTCGAGATCAGTTTCACGCAGAGAGATGAAAAGATGATCGCATTCAATACCAACCGGTATCAAAGGTATAGCTGGTTAACAGGGAGCCTTAGATCAGGCAGCCTGTATTGCTGGCCTTACCTGCGTTTTGGAAAGTCTGAGCCTTGGTCGAAATGTGGGTGCAGTGACCTGAAAAACATTGATCGTTCAGCTAAACGAAAAAACTAAAGCAGGGCATGCAAGAATTTGCTTTTAAAGGACACGACGAGAGGAAAAGTTCCATTAACCTGTTGTGGTATAGGGGCAAGTATTTTCAGGGCCGGATAAAAAACGTACCCGATTTAAACTGGTTACTACTCCTGCCCAGAAACTAGAATATGCATATAATTAGTAGATTTGGATAGAAAAACACTCTAAAGTTTCTAAAACTGTTTGAATGGTGTCTGTGAGTATAACATAACTCATATGGCAGACCAAAACCTGAGAAGATTCCATACAGGAAGTGCCCTGTCTGACAATTTGTTGTCCTTCTGTTGCATCTCTATCAAAAATACAGCATCTGTGCTGTAACGTGACACTTTCTAAGGCTTCCATTGACTCTCTAAAGCCGCCAGAAAGTGGAATGGGGTGTCTGCTGTCTCTGGGCAAAGTACAGCAGCTCTGTTTGTGAGTGGTCAGCCTGGGGACAGCGAGACTGAGATGCGCATTCACAAGACTTCTCCATTTTTTTCTTTCAGCCTTTGAATGAATACAACGTTGCCCGGTTGGAAAATGATCGCTATTTTACGAGAAAAGTAGCATAAAAATTGATTTTAAACAGCGTTTGACATGCTTCTAAGTACGGTAATGTAATATTTTGACATTTTTTGTCACGAAATACGCTCGCGTGTCACCGTTTGGATAGTTACCTGAACGCATTAACAAAACGGCGGTATTTGGATATAACTATGGATTATTTGGAACCAAAACAACATTTGTTGTTGAAGTAGAAGTCCTGGGAGTGCATTCTGACGAAGAACAGCAAAGGTAATCCAATTTTTCTAATAGTAATTCTGAGTTTAGGTGACCCCGAAGTTGACGGATGTCAAAATAGCTAGCCTTGATGGTCGAGCTATGTACTCAGAATATTGCAAAATGTGCTTTCGCCGAAAAGCTATTTTAAAATCGGACATAGCGATTGCATAAAGGAGTTCTGTATCTATAATTCTTAAAATAATTAATGTATTTTGCCAACGTTTATCGTGAGTAATTTAGTAAATTCCCCAGAAGTTTTCGGTGGCTATGCTAGTTCTGAACATCACATGCTAATGTAAAAAGCTGGTTTTTGATATAAATATGAACTTGATTGAACAAAACATGCATGTATTGTATAACATAATGTCCTAGGAGTGTCATCTGATGAAGATCATCAAAGGTTAGTGCTGCATTTAGCTGTGGTTTGGGTTTATGTGACATATATGCTTGCTTGGAAAACGACTGTGTGATTATTTGTGTCTATGTACTCTCCTAACATAATCTAATGTTTTGCTTTCGCTGTAAAGCCTTTTGGAAATCGGACAACGTGGTTCGATTCAGGAGAAGTGTATCTTTAAAATGGTGTAAAATAGTCCTATGTTTGAGAACTTTGAATTATGACATTTTGTGGTTTTAAATTTGGCGCTCTGATTTGTCACTGGCTGTTGAATAGTGTGGGACAATTTCGTCACACCTCCCCTAAAGAGGTCAAGGGCAACTACAAGGAGCTTACAGAGGTAATTGCATGTAACGATGCTTTACTTGCTGAACATATGGAACTTTCAAATGTCTTTTCTGGCATGTCGAAAACAATTCCGAATGATTTGATAGCTTCTATCACATTATCCATTAAAAGTCCGATTAAAGTGAGAGGTTGACGTAGTGCATTTTTTTGCATGCGCTCAGGTAGGCTTTCCACTTTCCTCCGGTATTTATTTAGCAAAGATGACAACACCTAAATACTCCGGACATGTCTTTATTTAATACTTTAGGTTAAATAATTAGTCTTTGACAATTTTTGAAACACTTGGTGGTCTCCGTGAGTTCTGCGCCTATACCGTGCGTGTCCCATCCTCCTCAATTTTTCCAGTCACCAGCCTCCATTGGTACTGTTGTACTTGTGCTTCTCCTCCCAAGTCTCAGTCGATTGGACACCCCACCACAACAGTGGCAGCTTGTTCTAAGGAACATGAATAAAGAAAGGAACTTGAAGCAAATGAGTACAAGTTCAATAGGAAAGAGGAAAGGAAGAGAGAACAATGACACTGCTAATTATGCTAATCTAGTTGGCTGAATTAGCACAACAGAACCCAAAGCTGTTTCATCCACAGTTCCAGAGGGCCCCGGTCCAAAATGCCCCAGCCTCCATCTGTGGCCCTATCCACAAAGTGTCTCAAAAAGGTCCTAGGAATCCTGTTGAAACTCCCAGCTCAGAGTTGGTTTTAGGATGATGTCAAGACACTGCTCAGACAAGCTCTGAACCAGGAGTAAAATCAACTCATAAAAGCTTATATCAGCAGGTAATCACGACAGTTTGAAGTATTGCAAAGGAAAGATAGTGATTACTCTCATTGACATTGTTGCAAAGGATGAGGATTATACAACAGGTGGGTCTAATGCTGGATGCTAATTGGTTAAAACCACATTCCAGCCATGTCTATTCCACAAATTACCACTGGCTAAATCTATGATGTTGAAATGCCTATTTACTATCCTATCTCACTGCGCAATCCACTGTCTCATCAGCTCCGACAGGTGTAACCGATGTGAAATGGCTAGTTAGTTAGCGGTGGTGCGCGCTAATAGCGTTTCAATCGGGTGACATCACTCGCTCTGAGACCTGAAGTAGTTGTTCCCCTTGCTCTGCAAGGGCCGCGGCTTTTGTGGAGCGATGGGTAACGATGCTTCGAAGGTGGCTGTTGTCAATGTGTGCAGAGGGTCCCTGGTTCGAGCCCAGGTTGGGGCGAGGAGAGGGACGGAAGCTAAACTGTTACACTGGCAATTTACAGTATACACAAGATCTACACTGTAAAAACCAGCATTTGGTTTTCAATAGCGGAGTTTTGTAATAACCTTGCTGTCTGTCTCTATGACATTTGCAACAATGTTTCAATATTGAAATTCAATCTCCAGCTGTTCTATGGTAATGAACGTGTCAGGACTAGACAGACAGGCTGGCAGCTTTTCTCAGCCAGTCAAAATCATGAATCAGCATGTTTTTTAAGTATATAAACAAAGAAAGGTTAATAGAAAACATGAAATTGAACTAGTTTGCTGTCATTCCAACTTCAGTTTTAAGTGATTGTGTTAGATATGTAGTTGGCTATCTCTTCTGAACAGTAGCCTTGCGAGAGAGCAAATGTTCTATGCCAGGCACATCATCAGCACATCATTAGCTCATTGTTATGGATGTATCCCAAAAGGAATCACGAGAAAAAAAGCTTAAACAAATGCAAATGCAGCTAGTTTTCTGTTATTCTGGCAGCACTGTTTGACGTGACTTTGTTAGCCGTTTAGCAACTCTAAATCGCTTTGGCACAGTAGGCAGCAAGTCATTTGCCTATAATGTTACATATAAAGTTGCATACTTGTTTGACAGGTCTATCATTTTCATCAAACACAATCAAAGTTCACATAAGCCCTAGATGCCATCAATTGCCCAATTTATAGGCATGCTCATAAATTTAACAATTTGATATTGCGTTCCAAAGGTATGACTTGAAATAACATGATGTAGGTAATTAAATAATCAAAAGAAAAAGTGTTAATTTATAAGCATAGTATTTTTGCTTACATTATATATACAAAAGTATGTGGACAACCCTTCAAATTAGTGGATTCTGCTATTTCAGTCACACCTGTTGCTGACAGGTGTAAAAAATGTAACACACAGCCATGCAATCTCCATAGACAAACATTGGCAGTAGAATGGCCTTACAGAAGAGCTCAGTGACCTTCAACATGGATGCCACCTTTCCAACAAGTCAGTTCGTCAAATGTCTGCCCTGCTAGATCAACCCTGGTCAACTGTAAGTGCTGTTATTGTGAAGTGGAAACGTCTAGGCGCAACAACGGCTCAGCCGCGAAGTGATAGGCCACACAATCTCACTGAACGGGAGCGTCTGTCCTCAGTTGCAACACTCACCACCGAGTTCTAAACTGCCTCTGGAAGCAACGTCAGCACAGTAACTGTTCGTTATTGTGCTGACGTTATTGTGCTGACAAGCACCCATTGGATTCTGGAACAGTGAAACACGTTCTCTGGAGTGATGATTCACTCTTCACCATCTGGCAGTCCGATGGACGATTCTGGGTTTGGCGGATGCCAGAAGAACGCTACCTGCCTAAATGTATAGCGCCAACTGTAATGTTTGGTGGAGGAGGAATAAAGGTCTAGGGCTATTTTTCATGGTTCGGGCTGGGCCCTTTAGTTCCAGGGAAGGGAAATCTTAACGCTATAGTATACAATGACATTCAAGACGATTTGGTGCTTCCAACTTTGTGGCAACAGTTTGGAGAAGGCCCTTTCCTGTTTTAGTATGACAATGCCCCAGTGCGCAAAGTGAGATCCATACAGAAATGGCTTTTCGAGATTGGTGTGGAAGAACTTGAATGGCCTGCACAGACCCCTGACCTCAACCCCATCGAACACCTTTGGGATGAATTGGAACACCGACTGCGAGCCAGGCCTAATCCCCCAACATCAGTGCCCAACCTCACTAATGATCTTGTGGCTGAATGGAAGCAAGTCCTCGCAGGAATGTTCCAACATCTAGTGGAAAGTCTTCCCAGAAGAGTGGAGGCTGTTATAGCAGCAAAAGGGGGACCAACTCCATATTAATGCCTATGATTTTGGAATGAGATGTTCGACGAGCAGGTGTCCACATACTTTTGGTCATGTAATGTATCACATGAAATAGGCCTCGTGAAATCATTGTCAAAAGCGCAATAGATATTGTTGCATGTAGGTCTAGATTATTTACGGATTGACCATATAGAAATATTAAAACATTATTTGAACAACTCCAAAGCAATTGCATGTGGTGCAGGAACCAGTGGCTCGCTGCCCTTTTTTATTATCAAGACACCTGCTGGTAACTCTTAACTGGTTAGGACAGCTCAAGAGGTCTCTTAAATATCTGTAGACTAGGTGGGATTCTAACGACTAAAGAGGCTTCATCCATAGCTTTTATTTTGAACCATAAGAGTAGGAGTAAAATGTCTCTATTCTCAGCACTTACGGCAAATGTTCTACACTGAAACACTTTGTGGATACTGGCCCTGGTCTCCCCCACTTGCCCACAATGACGTCCCACACTTCCCCTCGCCTCCCCTCTCTTTGAAACGTTATATTGGCAATATGGCTGACAAACCACTAGATAGACATCACAAGGGCTCTAATTCCCCATGCGTCAGCTGTTCGGCTGGTGAGCTTTTGTTTCGAAGCGGGACCGTTTATGAAGTGGCAAAAGCGTCATTTTAGTCATATATTCTCTCAGGGCAAGATAACTTGGAGAAGTGTTTTGGATCCTCTTTGAGAAGCCCTTTCCAAAATGTCTTGCACTGATCGTGAGCTCCATTTGAGACATCCCTGAGAAGTGGAGCTGAGGAGGTGTTTATTTTAAAACCAGGTCAATCATGTTATCTGGTGTTATGTTGCCATTGATCTTGGTCCTGAATCGTGAGTGACTATGCCTCATCACCCCATGCCTAGGGAGATGGTGGATTAGTCCCTACACCTTACATAAGCACTGACATACACGCACACACATGCATATACTGTACGCACACATAATAAGCTTACGGAGGCCCAAGATTGCCTTGCAATTGGCAAAGTCAGTGGCCCATAATTTGTGTTCATTTGAGCAAGGCACTTAACCCTCATTTGTTCCAGGGGCACCGTACTACTATGGCTGACCATGTAAAACAACACATTTCACTGCACCTATCCGGTGTATGTGACAACAAAACATATTATTTATTATTATTTACAGTGGGCCCATGACTATAGTGGCGTGCTGCCTAATATGCACCAGTGAATAAGTACTTTCTAGCTGACACACACACACACACACACACACACACACACACACACACACACACACACACACACACTGCACAAGACCTTCTCCAGCCTGACCAAGACTGAGGTCGTCAAACCATGGCAAGTCTCGAGTCTTTTCCCCTTGGTTAGGTGGATGTTCCTGGGTACAGCTGGGGGTTTCTAGTCAAGCTTTCTCTCTGGGCCCTTGGGGTTAACGTGTCATTCAGAGTGGATTCTCTGGTTCTCACGCCTAATCAAAATTATTCAAATGTTTACCAAGATTTCGCAATGCGGTTTAGAGTTTGTTTTGCCTTCTGAAGTGGCCCTTTGTATTCCAGCTATTACAAAAATCATGGAAATGCTTGCAGAGGCTATTTCATGGCACACCAGGGACTTGTGTCATCTTCATTTGAATGAAGAAGTGAGAATCAATCAGGCAGAGGTGGTTTCACCTAACGTCCCCTTGGTGTAGCTAGCTGAAGAGGGCTATGTCGTTGTATTCATTTTGTATCACAGAGTAGACCCAAGATCTGCGAATTGTGTATGCGTGCATGTCTGTTTAATGGCGGTGGTTTGTATCTGGCATGGATGTGCTCAAGAGGCAGCTCCGGTTCCTCAGTCACAGATTCTTCCAGACAACCCTCCCCCTCCTGCCCTCCGACCAATGTACATATTCCTCCCATCCCTCAACCCTCCACTAAACTGAAAATCTCTCTCGCACACACATGCACACACATACAAAGGCGTAGGAGCCGGAGGGCATATGTCCCCCCCAATGTTAAAAGCAGGTAAAATGGTCCCCCCCTAATAAAAATTGTAAAATATAATTCTGCAAGACTTTTATTTTGAAAAACGAGTCACCAGATTTCTCTATTGGTTACACAGACTTTTGGCCTCCCATCCTATTCTAACCACCTCTCGCTGGCTTTGTATTCATGTTAACTGATGAAATTGCTGTACAATATGATCTTGTTGCCATCTAATGCACATTCAGATGTCATAAATCAGCCCTGCAGAGCTCTCCCTGCCCTATGCCATGCCCTGATTGTATTACTGTTGATGATATCTGGAAATGTGCATGTACACCCTGGCCCATCTACTGTTGCTAGCCCCAATTCTGACTTGTGCTCTGATATCTGCTTCACTGATTTCTGCTCTTGTAAAAGCCTGGGTTTTCTGCACGTTAACACGAGAAGCTTATTAACCTAAAATATATTAATTGAAAGTGTGGGTTCACAGCTCCAATCCAGATGTGTTGGTCATTACTGAGACGTGGTTAAGGAAGAGTGTTTTGAATAGTGATGTTAATCTTTCTGGTTCTAACCTTTTTCGGCATGACAGATCTTCCAAAGTTGGGGAAGTGGCAATCTTTACCAAGGATCACCTTCAGTGCTCAGTTGTGTCCACCAAGTCTGTCCCCCAAAATATAATTTCCTGGTTTTAAGCATTAAACTTTCAAATGGCTCTTTGTTGACTGTTGCTGGGTGCTATCGTTCTCCATCAGCACCGGCCTGTACCCTACCTGCCCTAAGCTCTCTCCTGGCCCCTTACACTAAGTATGAATTTGTCCTGCTAGGTGATCTAAATTGGGACATGCTTAAGGTTGCTGCCCCTATCATCGCCAAGCCTATCTCCGACCTTTTTAACCTGTCTCTCCTTTCTGGCGAGGATCCCATTGCGTGGAAGGCAGCCACAGTTTGTCCTTTATTTAAACGGGGAGATCAAGCTGATCCTAACTGTAATAGGCCTGTTTCTATTTTGCCCTGTTTATCAAAAGTGTTAGAAAACTTGTCAATAATCAACTGACTGGCTTTCTTGATGTCTATTGTATTCTTTCTGGTATGCAATCTGGTTTCCGCTCAGTTATGGATGTGTCACTGCAACCTTAAAGGTCCTCAATGATGTCACCATTGCCCTTGATTCTAAGCAATGTTGTGCTGCTATTTTATTGACTTGGCCAAAGCTTTTGACATAGTAGACCATTCCATTCTTGTGGGCCGGCTAAGGAGTATTGGTGTCTCTGAGGGATCTTTGGCCTGGTTTGCTAACTACCTCTCTCAAAAAGTGCAGTCTATAACGTCAGAACATCTGCTTTCTCAGCCACTGCCTGTCACCAAGGGAGTACCCCAAGGCTTCATCCTAGGCCCCACGCTCTTCTCAATTTATATCAACAACATAGCTCAGGCAGTAGGAAGCTCTCTCATCCATTTATATGCAGATGATACAGTCTTATACACAGCTGGTCCCTCCCCGGATTTTGTGTTAAATGCTCTACAACAAAGCTTTCTTAGTGTCCAACAAGCTTCTCTACCCTTAACCTTGTTCTGAACATCTCCAAAACAAAGGTCATGTGGTTTGGTAAGAAGAATGCCCCTCTCCCCACAAGTGTGATTACTGCCTCTGAGGGTTAAGAGGTTGAGGTAGTCACCTCATACAAGTACTTGGGAGTATGGCTAGGTGGTACACTGTCCTTCTCTCAGCACATACCAAAGCTGCAGGCTAAAGTTGAATTTACTGTGTTAAATGAGGCCTCACCTCCTGGTTACACTAGTGACCATATTCCCTGCGCATCCCGCAAAGGCGGAGGTGTTGCTAACATTTACGATAGCAAATTTCAATTTACAAAAAAACCCGAAGTTTTCATCTTTTGAGCTTCTAGTCATGAAATCTATGCAGCCTACTCAATCACTTTTTATAGCTACTGTTTACAGGCCTCCTGGGCCATATACAGCGTTCCTCACTGAGTTCCCTGAATTCCTATCACACCTTGTAGTCATGGCAGATAATATTCACATTTTTGGTGACTATAATATTCACATGGAAAAGTCCACAGACCCGCTCCAATAGGCTTTCGGAGCCATCATCAACTAAGTGGGTTTTGTCCAACATGTCTCCGGACCTACTCACTGCCGCAGTCATACCCGGGACCTAGTTTTGTCCTGTTTAATAAATGTTGTGGATCTTAGTGTTTTTCCTCATAATCCTGGACTATCGGACCACCATTTTATTACGTTTGCAATTGCAACAAATAATCTGCTAAGACCCCAACCATTGATCATCAAAAGCCGTGCTATAAATTCTCAGACAACCCAAAGATTCCTTGATGCCCCTCCAGACTCCCTCTGCCTACCCAAGGACATCAGAGTACAAAAATCAGTTAACCCCCTAACTGAGGAACTCAATTTAACCTTGCGCAATACCCTAGATGCAGTCGCAACCCTAAAAACAAAAAACATTTGTCATAAGAAACTTGCTCCCTGGTATACAGAAAATGCCCGAGCTCTGAAGCAAGCTTCCAGAAAATTGGAATGGAAATGGCGCTACACCAAACTGGAAATCTTCCGACTAGCTTGGAAAGACAGTACTGTGCAGTATCGAAGAGCAGCAGTATCGACTGCTGCTCGTTCATCCTATTTTCCAACTTAATTGAGGAAAATAAATAATAATAAAAAATGTATACTGTCGCAAAGCTAACTAAAAAGCAGCATTCCACAAGAGAGGATGGCTTTCTCTTCAGCATTGATAAATTCATGAACATCTTTGAGGAAAAGATCATGATCATTAGAAAGCAAATTACGGACTCCTCTTTAAATCTGTGTATTCCTCCAAAGCTCAGTTGTCCTGAGTCTGCACAACTTTGCCAGGACCTAGGATCAAGGGAGAGACTCACATTTTTTAATACTATATCTCTTGACACATTGATGAAAATAATCATGGCCTCTAAACCTTCAAGCTGCATACTGGACCCTATTCCAACTAAACTATTGAAAGAGCTGCTTCCTGTACTTGGCCCTCCTATGTTGAACTTAATAAATGGCTCTCTATCCACGGGATGTGTACCAAACTCACTGAAAGTGGCAGTAATAAAGCCTCTCTTGAAAAGGCCAAACCTTGACCCAGAAAATATAAAAGAACTATCGGTCTATATCGTATCTCCCATTCCTCTCAAAACATTTTGAAAAAGCTGTTGCGCAGCAACTCACTGCCTTCCTAAAGACAAACAATGTATACAAAACGCTTCAGTCCAGTTTTAGACCCCATCATACCATTGAGACTGCACTTGTGAAGGTGGTAAATGACCTTTTAATGGCATCAGACCGAGGCTCTGCATCTGTTCTCGTGCTCCTAGACCTTAGTGCTGCTTTTCATACCATCGATCATCACATTCTTTTGGAGAGATTGGAAACCCAAACTGGTCTACACGGACAAGTTCTGGCCTGGTTTAGATCTTATCTGTCAGAAAGATATCAGTTTGTCTCTGTGGATGGTTTGTCCTCTGACAAATCAACTGTAAATTTCAGTGTTCCTCAAGGCTCCGTTTTAGGACCACTATTGTTTTCACTATATATTTTACCTCTTGGTGATGTCATTCAGAAACATAATGTTAACTTTCACTGCTATGCAGACGACACACAGCTGTACATTTTGATGAAACATGTTGAAGCCCCAAAATTGCCCTCCCTGAAAGACTGTGTTTCAGACATAAGGAAGTGGATGGCAGCAAATGTTCTACTTTTAAACTCAAACAAAACAGAGATGCTAGTTCTAGGTCCCAAGAAACAAAGATATCTTCTGTTGAATCTGACAATTAATCTTGATGGTTGTACAGTCGTCTCAAATAAAACTGTGAAGGACCTCGGCGTTACTCTGGACCCTGATCTGTCTTTAGACGAATATATCAAGACTGTTTCAAAGACAACTTTTTCTATCTAAGTAACATTGCAAAAATCAGAAACTTTCTGTCCAAAAATGATGCAGAAAAATGTATCCATGCTTCTGTCACTTCTAGGTTAGAATACTGCAATGCTCTACTTTCCGGCTACCCGGATAAAGCACTAAATGAACTTCAGTTAGTGCTAAACACGGCTGCTAGAATCTTGACTAGAACCCAAAACAATTATCATATTACACCAGTGCTAGCCTCTCTACATGGATTCCTGTTAAGGCAAGGGCTGATTTCAAGGTTTTACTGCTAACCTACAAAGCAATACATGGACTTGCTCCTACCTATCTTCTGATTTGGTCCTGCCGTACATACCTACACGTACGCTACGGTCACAAGATGCAGGCCTCCTAATTGTCCCTAGAATATCTAAGCAAACAGCTGGAGGCAGGGCTTTCTCCTATAGAGCTCCATTTTTATGGAATGGTCTGCCTATCCATGTGAGAGATGCAGACTCGGTCTCAACCTTTTAGTCTTTACTGAAGACTCATCTCTTCAGTAGGTCCTATGATTGTGTGTAATCTGGCCCAGGAGTGTGAAGGTGAACGGAAAGGCACTGGAGCAATGAACCGCCCTTGCTGTCTCTGCCTGGCCGGTTCCCCTCTCTCCACTGGGTTTCTCTGCCTCAAACCCTATTACAGGGGCTGAGTCACTGGCTTACTGGTGCTCTTCCATGCCATTCCTAGGAGGGGTGCGTCACTTGAGAGGGTTGAGTCACTGACGTGGTCTTCCTGTCTGGGTTGGCGTCCCCCCCTTGGGTTGTGCCGTAGGGGAGATCTTCGTGGGCTATACTCAGCCTACCAAGATGGTAAGTTGGTGGTTGAAGATATCCCTCTAGTGGTGTGTGGGCTGTGCTTTGGCAAAGTGGGTAGGGTTATATCCTGCCTGTTTGGCCCTGTCCGGGGGTATCGTCGGACGGGGCCACAGTGTCTCCCAACCCTTCCGGTCTCAGCCTCCAGTATTTAGGCTGCAATAGTTTGTGTCGGGGGGCTAGGGTCAGTCTGTTATATCTGGAGTACTTCTCCTGTCTATCCAGTGTCCTGTATGAATTTAAGTATGCACTCTCTAACTCTCTCTCTTTTTCTCTCTTTCTTTCTCTCTTTCTTTCTTAATTTCTTTCTCTCTGAGGACCTGAGCCCTAGGACCATGCCTCAGGACTACCTGGCCTGATGACTCCTTGCTGTCCCCAGTCCACCTGGTCATGCTGCTGCTCCAGTTTCAACTGTTCTGCCTGCGGCTATAGAACCCTGACCTGTTCACCGGACGTGCTACCTGTCCCAGACCTGCTGTTTTCAACTCTCTGGAGACAGCAGGAGCAGTAGAGATACTCTGAATGATCGGCTATGAAAAGCCAACTGACATTTACTCCTGAGTTGCTGACCTGTTGCACCCTCTACAACCACTGTAATTATTATTATTTGACCCTGCTGGTCATCTATGAACATTTGAACATCTTGGCCATGTTCTGTTATAATCTCCACCCGGCACAGCCAGAAGAGGACTGGCCACCCCTCATAGCCTGGTTCCTCTCTAGGTTTCTTCCTAGGTTTTGGCCTTTCTAGGGAGTTTTTCCTAGCCACCGTGCTTCTACACCTGCATTGCTTGCTGTTTGGGGTTTTAGGCTGGGTTTCTGTACAACACTGACATCAGCTGATGTAAGAAGGGCTTTATAAATAGATTTGATTGATTTAAATTTGATTGATAAAGTTAAATCTAGACTTGGTTTCCTCTATCATAATCGCTCCTCTTTCACCCCAGCTGGTAAACTAAGCCTGATTCAGATGACCATCCTACCCATGCCAGATTACGGAGACATAATTTATAGATCGGCAGGTAAGGGTGCTCTCAAGCGGCTAGATGTTCTTTACCATTCGGCCATCAGATTTGCCACCAACGCTCCTTAAAGGTGTCACAGTTGTCTTCGTCTTCAGAAGAAATAGAAAAGTCCTTATCTGACAAAGTAGACCAATACGCAGCGGAGGTCGTGTTCATCTTTGAATTTAATTAAACGCTAACGTGAACACTATACAAAAACAATAAACAACGACAGTGCAACAGTTTTGCAGGCTATACAAAAACGCAGTGCAAAAACAATCTCCCACAAATGACAAACACAATCACACCCTAATATATGGGACTCTCAATCAAAGGCAAATAGACCACACCTGCCTTCAATTGAGAGTCCCCACCCCAATTAACTAAACATAGAATCAGACTACCTAGACTAAACATAGAATTACGTGAATCTCAAACAGTGCCCAAAACCCCGGAATACTTAAATCAAATGCCCTTACTAAAAAACCACCACCCCGAACCACATAAACCAAATACCCTCTGCCACGTCCTGACCAAACTACAATGACAATTAACCCTTATATTGGCCAGGACGTGACAATAGGACACATCACTGCACTCTATACTCCTCTGTAAACTGGTCATCTCTTAATACCCTTCGCAAGACCCACTGGTTGATGCTTATTTATAAAACCCTCTTAGGCCTCACTCCCCCGTATCTGAGATATCTACTGCTGCCCTCATCCTCCACATACACCAGTTCTGCCAGTCACATTCTGTTAAAGATCCCCAAAGCACACATATCCATGGGTCGCTCGTCTTTTCAGTTCACTGCACCTAGTGACTGGAACAAGCTGCAACAAACACTTATCTCAATCTCTTCATTCAAAGACTCAATCATGGACACTCTTACTGACAATTGTGACTGCTTTGCGTGATGTATTGTTGTCTCTACCTTCTTGCCCTTTGTGCTGTTGTCTGTGCCTAATAATGTTTGTACCATGTTTTCTGCTGCTACCATGTTGTGTTTCTACCATGTTGTTGTCCTGTTGTGTTGATACCATGCTGTGTTGTTATGTGTTGCTGCCTTGCTATGTTTCTCTTTATGTAGTATTTTGTTGTCTTTCTTGTCGTGATCTGTATTTTGTCCTATATTTATATATTTTTATTTTAAATCCCAACCCCCGTCCCCACAGGAGTCCTTTTGCCTTTTGGTAGTCCGTCATTGTAATTAAGAATTTGTTCTTAACTGACTTGCCTTGTTAAACAAAGGTTAAATAAATACATTTAAAAAAATTATTGTGGGACTTTTACTTTGAAAAGGCCTCGGCTGCTGGAACTTGAGTCACTTCTCTGCCCCCACTGACTGCTTTGTTCTCTCTCTCATGTGTTAATAGTAGTGTGGCAGTGTGTGACTGAAAGAAAAAGCACTGTGCAGCACCCCCATCATTACTCACAGCACCGGGTAAAGTAATTGCTGTTGAAAAAAAGTAAGTTAAAGTAAAAAGTGTATGAATGTGAATAAACGTTTATATGTTACAACGAATGTTAGCAACTGTAAGTTTCTCCTGGCTAGTAGCTAGTTAGCTTTACAGTTTACACATTTTTTGTTGTGTCAGGTTTTAACTACGCTGGGTAGTTCTGTCTGTGTGAAAAACTGATAGTGAATGTTTTGAAACCAAGAATACTACTAGCTACAGAATTACTTGCACAATCACTGTAGAAAGGACTGTGTCTTCTGATCCCTCCTGTCTCAGCCTTCAGTATTTATGCTGCAGTAGTTTATGTGCCGGGGGGCTAGGGTCAGTCTGTTTCATCTGGAGTATTCTCTTGTCTTATCCGGTGTCCTGTGTGAATTTAAATATGCTCTCTCTAATTCTCTCTTTCTCTCTTTCTTTCTTTCTCTCGGAGGACCTGAGCCCTAGGACCATGCCTCGGGACTACCTGGCATGATGACTCCTTGCTGTCCCCAGTCCACCTGGCCATGCTGCTGCTCCAGTTTCAACTGTTCTGCCTGCGGCTACGGAACCCTGACCTGTTCACCGGACGTGCTCGTTGCACCCTCGACAACTACAATGATTATTATTATTTGACCATGCTGGTCATTTATGAACATTTTAACATCTTGACCATGTTCTGTTATAATATCCACCCGGCACAGCCAGAAGAGGACTGGCCACCCCTCATAGCCTGGTTCCTCTCTAGGTTTCTTCCTAGGTTTTTGGCCTTTCTAGGGAGTTTTTCCTAGGGAGTTTTTCCTAGCCACCGTGCCTCTTTCACATGCATTGCTTGCTGTTTGGGGTTTTAGGCTGGGTTTCTGTACAGCACTTTGAGATTTCAGCTGATATACGAAGGGCTATATAAATAAATTTGATTTTGATTTGATTTAGGTAAGGTTCTTGGCAACTGCCCTCACACCACCTCTGGCAAACTATCTGGCAAATTTGAGTGCTTTCAGCTCTTTAATTTCATCACAGGGATTATGGGTCATGAAGGTCTGTTCCATGTGTTAAGACTTTAGCTGTGTTCAAATACTCATACTAACACAAATAGCACTAACCGTACTATTTGTGATGTGAATTGAGTATATAGTATGCATATTGGTCATAGTATGAGTATAGTTAGTATGCCAAAAGTTCCCGGATGTCGTACTAAATTCGCCAAAATACGAAGCATACATGCAGTGGACACTATTTCAGAGCTTTTAGGGCCCATAATGCAATTCTTCCAAAAATCGGCGTGGCTTCACGTTGGTGGTGGAAAGTCCGATGAAAGCGGAAACAAATTCATTGCTTTAACTAATTATAAAAAATGTTAAGAAAATGTTGAGCAATCGAATAAAGTAATGACTTTTCAAATAAGTTACACGTTATGTTGGCTGACAATTTGTTAGCTACGCTATCCTTACGAACCACATAGCATTACAGCAGTAGGTACCGGTATGTTAGCTAGCTACGTAACGTTAGTTGGCTACTAATACATCGAACTTGCCAGGCAGTATTATTAACTATCTACCCAACGTTTATGGACTTGATTATTCACATCATTCTTAGCTAAGTGGTATAGTCGTTGTGCGTTTCAATGGACATTGTTCATTATGTCACAAGTGTCGTTGAAGAGATGAGACCAAGGCGCAGCGGGTACCGGAATACTCATACTTTAATAAATTATATAAAGTGAGTAACGGAAAAAACAAGAAACAGGAACGACAGCTAACAGATTTGCAGGCTAACATAACGCAGTGCAAATACAACTACCCACAAAAACCCAAACCAAACACACACCTATATATAGGACTCTCAATCAGAGGCAACTAGCAACACCTGCCTCCAATTGAGAGTCCAACACCCAAACCTAAACATAGAAAAACTAAACTAGACAGAACGTAGAAAACATACAAAACACAAACCCTCTGCCACGTCCTGACCAAAACTAATACAATTACTCCCTCTGCTGGTCAGGACGTGACACATTATGGCTACTCCGATTTCAGAGTACTCTTGCACAGAATAACTGATGAATTTACAAATGCTCAACATCGGCAAAAAAAAGCGTAATTAAATTGTTGCCAGCAGCACAGTTACAGTCACCAACGCTCTGATAACATGAAAACAGCCTAACCAGCTCTGCTAGGGCAAGTAAAATGGGCAGAGTGAGGTGTTCTGTCTCATTTGTGTCTGGAAGTAGCTAGCCATTGAACACTCGGATCAACCCTACTCCTCGGCCAGAGCGTCCAGTGTGCGCTCTGAACGCTCCGAATTTATGAACGGACAATCTGACAAAGCTCTGGATTTAGGAACGCCCAAAGCGCACTCTGCCACTCCAGACTGAATCTATGAACACAACTGAAATCGTAAAATGTTTATCTAGTCATGTGTTATGCTAACAAGCTAGCAAGAGGTTGCATAGCAACAGCATTAACTTCCGGTAGACAGGCGAAGCTCTGAAACAATACCATTAGTTTACAGTATACTAAAATGAACAAATAGTATATACTCATTAAATATGTAGTATACAGTATGTTAGTATGAGTTTTCAAACACAGCTTTTTTTTGTGCTATCATGATCATAGTAGGAGAGACAGCCATGAACAGACTGGCTGTAACAATCGTCTGACAGAGGGGACCAAGATGCAGCGTGGTAAGTGCTCATATTAACTTTAATGACACTTTAAATAAAACAAGAAACGAAAGCCAACGGTTCTGCCAGGTGAACACACAAGACAGAAAACAACTACCCACAAAACCCAAAAGAAAACAGGCTGCCTAAGTATGGCTCCCAATCAGCGACAACGATGTACAGCTGTCCCTGATTAAGAGCCATACCAGGCCAAAACAAAGAAATACAAAGCATAGAAAAAAAGGACATAGAACGCCCACCCTAGTCACACCCTGGCCTAACCAAAATAGAGAATAAAACCCTCTCTATGGCCAGGGCGTGACACTGGCAGAGCGGGAGCGAGAGAGAGGCCACAAACCAACAGGTAAGATAGTGAGAAGGGCCCCTCCAAGCTCATAGAGTTCATAGACTGACTCACACTGACAGATCATCAATCTGAATGATCATATATGATCTCTGATGAAAGTATAACTACTTAAGTCTAGAGGGTGTATTGTACTGCATGTGTTAACTTCATGCAGGAAAGAGGCAGCCATGATTTTTTATTTTGATAATTGTGTAGAGTGGAAATTGATTAATTTCAGTTTGACCCAGTGTTTCCTCTGTAAAATGTGTTAGCTGTGGGGAAAAGTTAGCAGGGGTGAGGGGGTTTAAAGGGGGGGTTCCCCTTTTTAGGACAACATCTAAAATATCATTTCCACCCCCAGAAATGAGCTCAATAACGTATTGGGAACATTTTTATAGTATACAGGATGCAATTTAAGGTTGAGTGCTGCAGCTATCTAAAGAAACACAAGATACCTTCTTTCTGAAATAAAAAAAGTTTATCTTGACAAAATTAACAGAGGAATATCTGACTGAACATGAATTATAGCTCACTAATTCATGTTCATCAAAAAAGGAGGGCGTTGGAAATCTCTTTCCAGGTTCTGACAAATCCTAGCTCTGACATAGTTTACAGCCTTTGTCTGAGCACTTTATTCTTCTGGGCTTTTGTCACTCCACAATGATACATCAATTGACAATACAAAACAAGTTTTAAAAGCCACATTGTGGAGTACTCAAATATAGTTTTGAGACGCTGAAAGCATTAATAGCAACATAGTACATAATTTAATTTGGCGTCGACTATAATCTATAAGACATGTAGGTCTACCTGTACGTGGCAGAGAAAGCTTAGAGGCCCTTAGCAGTTGGACACCGGTTCACCTCCACCTCCTCAACCTGTCACACCCTGATCTGTTTCACCTGTCTTTGTGATTGTCTCCACCCCCTCCAGGTGTCACCCATCTTCCCCATTATTCCCTGTGTATTTATACCTATGTTCTCAGTTTGTCAAATCAACCAGTGTTTTTGTTATCAGCGCCTGTTATCAGCACCCAGTCTCTCTTTTTCTCGCCCTCCTGGTTTTGACCCTTTCCTGTCCTGACTCTGAGCCCGCCTGCCTGACCACTTTCCCTGCCCCTGTTGGATTATTAAACCATTGTTCGTTTGACATTGTCTGCATCTGGGTCTTACCTTCATACCTGATAGTACGAACTGGCCAGGACTGACCCAGCACACCCGGGCCAGCTGCGCAACGCCATCTCCTCCCAAGGAGCCTCCATTGGTAGGCACGAGGAATTGCTTCGTGGTCTTATGGAGGGGGTCTTGCTTGACTAGGGATGTGAGTTATTGTAATGTTATTCCTATGGTAGAGACTGCTGGTCAAATGGGTTTTTCTCAAGGGCATCTTGGGTAAGCCTCTATACTCTGCTAAAGACAAAGCCAGAGCAGAGCTTTCAGGGACAGGGTTTCATAACTATAACTGGACAGATTTTTTTTACCATCCCCCCGGGGTTCTAGTATTTTTTTGTTTAACTATCCTTGTAGGTTCCAGAAGTCCTCACAAGGAACATTCAGACAAGTGGGGACATTCCCCACAAGGATTTGTTTTAATTTTAGGCTTAGGGTTTAGGGTTAGGGCTACAATTAGAGTTAGGGTTAGAATTAAGGTTAGGGTTAAGGTTCGGGGTTAGGGTTAGGAATTAGGGTTAGATATAGTTTTAGGGTTAGGGTTTGGGGTTAAGGTTAGGTTTATGGTTGGGGTTAGATTTTGGGTTCAGGGTTAGGGAAAATAGTATTTTGGATGGGAATCAATTATTTTGTCCCCACAAGGATAGCAATACAAAACTGAGTGTGTGTGGTGTGTGTGTGTTTAAATGTACATAACAGGACAGGTGTGTGTTTAGATTATCCGAGTGACAGGTGTGGCGCTACAGTAATTGCAATGTAGGCCTCTTTTATGAATGCCAAGGATAGTTTATGACCAAGTCCACAGAGGACTTGGCCACCATAGCGGATATGTGAATACATCAGCCTTTCCTCTTCCCAGTGCAGGGAGACTTCCAATGACAGCGTTATGAAACTCTCTTAGAACTGGGACACATCTACTGCCTTAAAATTAGCACTACTGTTAGAGATATCGACTGTAAATTGCAACTTTCCCTCCTGACAAAAATGTATTTTATAAGGAACCTTTAATAAAAATGTATTTCATAAGGAACCTTTAATGCCTTTTAATGCTGGAAATATCCTGTCACAAAAAAAAAATATTTCTAATTATTTGATTCGACTGTTATAATAATTATTGCCAAATGTAATTGTGATGGAAAATGCTTGTGAATCCATTCACTCCGGAACTTCAATTCTCAGTCAAGTGCTGTTCTTGCCTCTTTTATTCTTCTGTCTGACGTAAGTAGCATTGTCTTCTCTGACGTGTTTGTGTCACCAGGGACAATGTGGAATCCAGACTGTGACTGAGATTGTCCAGTGAGCCGTTAGCCCTGACTAAATTAAATGGGGAAAGAGAGCGAGAGAGAGAGTGGGGATCAATAGTGCAGCGGTAGTGCTGATGTTTTGGGGAGGGCTGTGTCTATCGATTCGTTCACTGTGATATATCTAGGACGAGGATTAAGAATTGAAAGAACAGTGTCATAGTGTGGATGCAGTTAACAAAGTCATCTAACTCAGTAGCTCAGCCTCCTACTTTGGGGTTAAAGTCTCTGGCCCAGTTCTTGGAAGCACTCTGTAGGAATACACCTCAACCAGCATCTCCAAACTCCTGGACTAATGTCACGAAGTTCAGGTCTGTGTAAAACAGAAAACATTTGATTGCATCCCTGACAATAAATCTATATCTAAATATCTATCTATGTGCCTATGCACATAAAGGGATGTGTAGTGAGCAATGGTGTAGTGGAGGTGTCACGCTCTGACCTAAGAGAGCTGTTTTTTCTCTGTTTAGTTAGGTCAGGGTGTGATATGGGTGGGCATTCTGTTTTTTGTTTCTATGTTTAGTTCTTGTTTTTCTATTTCTATGTTGGAGTTTTGGGATGATCTCCAATTAGAGGCAGCTGGTTCGCGTTGTCTCTAATTGAAGATCATATTAAAGTTGGGGTTTTTTCTATTGTGTTTTGTGGGTATTTGTTTTCCGTTTTGTTGTCTGTTGCCTGACGGAACTGTTTGCTGTCGTTTTGTTTCTTTGTAAAAGTGTTTAGTTTTCATTAAAGAATAATCATGAGCACTCAACACGCCGCGCCTTGGTCCCCTCTATACGACGTCCATTACAGAACTACCCACCACGATTGGATCAAGCGGCGTGTCCGGGCAGAGATGGATACCTGGTCTAATGAGGATTGGATTGAAAGGAGAAACTGGACTTGGGGCCAGGTAATAGACAGGTATCGTAGCCTACCGGGGAAGAACGAGAGGCAGCATATTTTGGGGGGCACACTGGTAGTTTGGCGGGGCCAGGGGTGAGACCTGAGCCAACTCCCCGTGCTTATTGTGGTGAGCAAGTGCCTGCCTCTCGCACTCTCCCTCCAGTGCACCTCCATAGCCCAGTACGTCCTGTGCCTGCTCCTCGCACTCTCCCTCCAGTGCGCCTCCATAGCCCAGTACGTCCGGTGCCTGCTCTGCGCACCCGGTCCTCAGTGCGTCTCTCCAGTCCGGTGAGACCTGTTCCAGCTCCACGAGAAAAGCCCCCAGTGATAATCTATGGTCCGAAGCCTGTAGAGATGATCCATGGCACGAAGCCTGTAGTGATGATCCATGGTCCGGAACCTGTAGGCATAATCCATGGCAAGAAGCCTGTACGAATGATCCATGGCCCGGAGCCTGTAGAGATGATCCATGGTACGAAGCCTCCAGTGATGATCCATGGCGCGAAACCTGTAGAGATGATCCATGGCATGGAGCCTGCAGCAACGGTTCCTAGTCCGGAACCTATAATGACGCTCCCCAGTCCGGAGCCTCCAGCGACGCTCCCCAGTCCGGAGCCTCCAGCGACGCTCCCCAGTCCGGAGGCTCCAGCGGCAGTCCGCAGCCCTGAATATTCAGCGGCGGTCCGCAGCCCAGAGTCGTCAGCGGCGGTCCGCAGCCCAGAGCCTTCAGCGGCGGTCCGCAGCCCAGAGCCTTCAGCGGCGGCCTTTAGCCTAGAGTCTTCAGCGGCTGTTGGTGGTCCAAAGCTTCCAGCGATGATCCACGATGTGGTTCCTCCGGACACACAGAAGCGGGGGGATCAGCAGGTGGTGGTGGTGGTACACCCGAAAACAGAGCCGCCGCCAAGTACAGATGCCCACCCGGACCCTCCCCTATAGGTTCAGGTTTGCGGCCGGGAGTCCGCACCTTTGGGGGGGGTACTGTCACGCTCTGACCTAAGAGAGCTGTTTTTTCTCTGTTTAGTTAGGTCAGGGTGTGATATGGGTGGGCACTCTGTTTTTTGTTTCTATGTTTAGTTCTTGTTTTTCTATGTTGGCGTTTTGGGATGATCTCCAATTAGAGGCAGCTGGTTCACGTTGTCTCTAATTGGAGATCATATTTAAGTTGGTTTTTTTCTATTGTGTTTTGTGGCTAGTTGTTTTCCGTTTTGTTGTCTGTTGCCTGACGGAACTGTTTGCTGTCGTTTTGTTTCTTTGCAAAAGTGTTTAGTTTTCATTAACCTGTTAGGGCTAGGGGGCAGTATTTACACGGTCGGATAAAAAACGTACCCGATTTAATCTGGTTACTACTCCTGCCCAGTAACTAGAATATGCATATAATTATTGGCTTTGGATAGAAAACACCCTAAAGTTTCTAAAACTGTTTGAATGGTGTCTGTGAGTATAACAGAACTCATATGGCAGGCAAAAACCTGAGAAGATTTCATGCAGGAAGTGGCCTGTCTGACAAGGTGTTGTTGTTCTTGGCTCTGTTTATTGAACATTTAGGATCTTAGCTGTAACGTGACACTTCCTACGGCTCCCATAGGCTCTCAGAGCCCGGGAAAAAGCTGAACGATATCGAGGCAGCCCCAGGCTGAAACACATTATCGCCTTTGCCAAATGGCCGATCAGAGGACAAAGGGCTTAGGCGCGTGCCCGAGTCGACCCCATGCTGTATTTTCTTTCGTCTGTTTACCTAATTGCAGATTCCCGGTCGGAATATTATCGCTTTTTTACGAGGAAAATGGCATAAAAATAGATTTTAAACAGCGGTTAACATGCTTCGAAGTACGGTAATGAAATATTTTGAAATCTTTTGTCACGAAATGCGCCGTGCGCGTGACCCTTATTTACCATTCGGATAGTGTCTTGAACGCACAAACAAAACGCCGCTGTTGGAACATAACTATGGATTATTTGGGACCAAACCAACATTTGTTATTGAAGTAGAAGTCCTGGGAGTGCATTCTGACGAAGAACAGGAAAGGTAATCAAACTTTTCTAATAGTAAATCGGAGTTTAGGCTAAACTTGCTGGGTGTCTAAATAGCTAGCCCTGTGATGCCGGGCTATCTACTTAGAATATTGCAAAATGTGCTTTCAACGAAAAGCTATTTTAAAATCGGACATATCGAGTGCATAGAGGAGTTCTGTATCTATAATTCTTAAAATAATTGTTATGCTTTTTGTGAACGTTTATCGTGAGTAATTTAGTAAATTGTTAGTAAATTCGCCGGAAGTTTGCGGGGGGTATGCTAGTTCTGAACGTCACATGCTAATGTAAAAAGCTGGTTTTTGATATAAATATGAACTTGATTGAACAAAACATGCATGTATTGTATAACATAATGTCCTAGGTGTGTCATCTGATGAAGATCATCAAAGGTTAGTGCTGCATTTAGCTGTCTTCTGGGTTTTTGTGACATTATATGCTAGCTTGAAAAATGGGTGTCTGATTATTTCTGGCTGGGTACTCTGCTGACATAATCTAATGTTTTGCTTTCGTTGTAAAGCCTTTTTGAAATCGGACAGTGTGGTTAGATTAAAGAATAATCATGAGCACTCAACACGCCGCGCCTTGGTCCCCTCCATACGACGTCCATTACAGGAGGGATAAACTCATGTAAATGCTGTTTACACACATTTTTAACTCTTACATCTAGATGTGCCGCTAGCGGAACGCCTCGCCAATATCCAATGATAGAGCGTGGCGCGAATTACAAACACCTCAGAAATCCCAAAACTTCAATTTTTCAAACATATGACTATTTTACACCATTTTAAAGACAAGACTCTCCTTTATCTAACCACATTGTCCGATTTCAAAAAGGCTTTACAATGAAAGCAAAACATTAGATTATGTCAGGAGAGTACCCAGCCAGAAATAATCACACACCCATTTTTCAAGCTAGCATATAATGTCACAAAAACCCAGAAGACAGCTAAATGCAGCACTAACCTTTGATGATCTTCATCAGATTACACTCCTAGGACATTATGTTATACAATACATGCATGTTTTGTTCAATCAAGTTCATATTTATATCAAAAACCAGCTTTTTACATTAGCATGTGACGTTCAGAACTAGCATACCCACCGAAAACTTCCGGTGAATTTACTAAATTACTCACGATAAACGTTCACAAAAAAACATAACAATTATTTTAAGAATTATAGATACAGAACTCCTTTATGCAATCGCGGTGTCCGATTTTAAAATAGCTTTTCGGTGAAAGCACATTTTGCAATATTCTGAGTAGATAGCCCGGCCATCACAGGGCTAGCTATTTTGACACCCACCAAGTTTGGCCCTCACCAAACTCAGATTTAATATAAGAATAATTTGATTACCTTTGCTGTTCTTCGTCAGAATGCACTCCCAGGACTTCTACTTCAACACCCAATGTTGTTTTGGTTCCAAATAATCCATAGTTATATCCAAATAGCTCAGTTTTGTTCTTGCGTTCAAGACACTATCCGAAGGGTGACGCGCCGGCGCGTATCGTGACAAAAAAATTCTAAACATTCCATTACTGTACTTCGAAGCATGTCAAATGCTGTTTAAAATCTATTTTTATGCGATTTTT
This sequence comes from Salmo trutta, assembly GCF_901001165.1. Classification (NCBI taxonomy): domain Eukaryota; kingdom Metazoa; phylum Chordata; class Actinopteri; order Salmoniformes; family Salmonidae; genus Salmo; species Salmo trutta. The sequence continues at coordinate 44,837,527 of NC_042976.1, forward strand.
CTCGTAAAATAGCGATAATATTCCGACCGGGAGACCTTGTTTTCGTTCAAACACTGAAAATAGAAAATGGAGTCTTCACATGCACGCGCGCACCCGTGTCATTGTTCTCAGAATGACCACTTTCCAAAAGCCCTACTGTTTTTCGCCCAGGGACTGCAGAGTCATCATTCCCCGTTCTGGCTCCTTCTGAGAGCCTATGGGAGCCTTAGAAAATGTCACGTTACAGCAGTAATCCTCTATTTTCAATAAAGAGGCTATAGAAGGACAAGAAATGGTCAGACAGGGCACTTCCCATATAGAATCTTCTCAGGTTTTGGCCTGCCATATGAGTTATGTTATACTCACAGACACCATTCATACAGTTTTAGAAACTTTAGGGTGTTTTCTATCCAAATAAAATTATATGCATATTCTAGTTTCTGGGCAGGAGTAATAACCAGATTAAATCGGGTACGTTTTTTATCCGGCCGTGAAAATACTGCCCCCTAGCCTAAACAGGTTAATTTTGCTCAGGAGTTTACTCACTTTTGCAGAGAAATGCATTCCAAGTATACTGAACGTTAATTTAGTCACCATGAAATGAATGCCGATCCACCTATTTTTTTCCATTGGTGATGAGAGGAGTCTGTCCAGGGAGAGTTTGATCTTTTTATGAGGAAATGGATACATGTAGTACAGTACGCACATTTCATATTCTCATGTCCAAGATTGTTAAAATAAGATACATCAGATAAACTTCACTTACGAACATTTCATTTTCCCCCTGATTTAATTAGCATCTGCAAATATAGATTGCAATATTGGCAAATGTGATGTCACTGTGTCCTATTCAATGCTATGTCACTAACAACATAGCTATGTTCTGTATTTAGCAGTGAGGGACTTGTCCTTTCTCATTTGCCTGAATGAAGCACTTGTGTGAAATCGGCATCAGTAAAAGATCATTTCAAGAAAGACTAGAGCATACGCTCACAAAAATAATGAGACTCCTGTGTGTAAAAATAAATAAAATATTACTTTGCCCATTAAGAGTTGGAGACTTCAGAGAGTGCATAACACTAAATGTTGTGTCAAATCAATGGACTCTATCTATCTGTGTGTCTCTATGTGTCTCGGTCTTGCTCAACGTTTAATGGGTTTAAACTCTGAATCCAGGCCATAATGTAGGAATGTCAATCTGTTGGATCCAAGGATTGCAGAAGTATCGCAGACAATCTGCGTTATAGCGCGATTGCAATTTAATGGCAATGTTCACGCATTTGCGAAGACTGCATTCACGGTAAACGCTGCATATGTCAGCTCAATTGGAAATTACCTTTACATTTTAATGCGGATCTTACGCGATACTTCCACGATACGAATTGAATTCAGCCCTATGTCTCAAAGTCTAATGGGGAGAAATGGACACACACAAACATCAGAGGGGATGTAACATTTTGGTTAGTCTTGGAACCAGTCTTTTTAGTTAACATTCCACTCATTGCCACTCCTGTCATTAGTCCGGGTACCAGTCTTAAGCAGAGTTAGCTTTAGGAAAACACCCCTAATGTTGGAAACAAACATCATTATGTTGTCATCCAGAGTCACATGCATTTTTCCCCCAAGCTATAGCACACAATATGTTACATACAGCTGTTTTTTTAAAGGACCAAAGAGTTTGGTCTGCTTTGTGTTTTCGTTTTTGCCATGGAAGAAATATCACCACACTGGTATTGTCACAGCCCTAATGCTTAGGTCTACTGGGCAATGTAAAAATAAAAAAGCACAGTACGACCACACTCAAAGTAGTTCTTACTTTGCTTAGCAATATTAATAATACTTTTATCTGCAGACAAAAGAGGGGATCATACGCCTTGGTGGCGTAAAACTATATTATTTTCTAAGCATATCAGTGCATATATAAGCATTTACATATATATTTTTAAATTCCTATAATTGTAAAGCAACTTTGGGTCCTTGAAAAGTGCTATATAATGTATTATTAGTAGTAGCCCATGAACAGATAGTAGCCCATGAACATGATTTACAAAGCAGTTGTCATGGAGACTATAGACGACAGTATAATAGACTATATACCAGAGGCGGCTGGTGGGAGGAGTTATGGGAGGATGGGCTCATTGTAATGGCTGGAACGCGCTTCACACCGCGTGACTGCTGCCGCTCTAACATGGTGGTCCCAGCGCGCACGACCCACGTGGAGTTCCAGGTCTCCGGCAGCCTCTGGAACTGCCGGTCTGCGGCCAACAAGGCAGAGCTCATCTCAGCCTATGCTACCCTCCAGTTCCTTGACTTCTTGGCGCTGACGGAAACATGGATTACCACAGAAAACACTGCTACTCCTACTGCTCTGTCCTCGTCTGACCACGTGTTCTCGCATACACCGAGAGCATCTGGTCAGCGGGGTGGTGGCACTGGAATCCTCATCTCTCCCAAGTGGACATTCTCTCTTTCTCCCCTGACCCATCAGTCTATCTCCTCCTTTGAATTCCATGCTGTCACAGTCACTAGCCCATTCAAGCTTAACATCCTTATCATTTATCGCCCTCCAGGTTCCCTTGGAGAGTTCATCAATGAACTTGACACCTTGATAAGTTCCTTTCCTGAGGATGGCTCATCCCTCACAGTTCTGGGTGACTTTAACCTCCCTACGTCTACCTTTGACTCATTTCTCTCTGCCTCCTTCTTTCCCCTCCTCTCCTCTTTTAACTTCACCCTCTCACCGTCCCCCCCTACTCACAAGGCAGGCAATACGCTTGACCTCATCTTTACTAGATGCTGTTCTTTTACTAATCTCACTGCAACTCCCCTCCAAGTCTCCGACCACTACCTTGTATCCTTTTCCCTCTTGCTCTCCTCCAACACTACTCACTCTGCCCCTACTCAGATGGTATTGCGTCGTCGCAACCTTCGCTCTCTCTCTCCCGCCACTCTCTCCTCTTCCATCCTATCATCTCTTCCCTCTGCTCAATCCTTCTCCAACCAATCTCCTGATTCTGCCTCCTCAACCCTCCTCTCCTCCCTTTCTGCATCCTTTGACTCTCTATGTCCCCTATCCTCCTGGCCGGCTCGGTCCTCCCCTCCTGCTCCGTGGCTTGACGACTCATTGCGAGCTCACAGAACAGGGTTCCGGGCAGCCGAGGAGGAAAACTAGCCTCCCTGTGGACCTGGCATCTTTTCACTCCCTCCTCTCTACATTTTCTTTCTCTGTTTCTGCTGCTAAAGCCACTTTCTACCACTCTAAATTCCAAGCATCTGCCTCTAACCCTAGGAAGCTCTTTGCCACCTTCTCCTCCCTCCTGAATCCTCCCCCCCCTCCTCCCTCTCTGCGGATGACTTCGTCAACCATTTTGAAAAGAAGGTTGACGACATCCGATCCTCATTTGTTAAGTCAAACGACACCGCTGGTCCTGCTCCCATTGCCCTACCCTATGCTTTGACCTCTTTCTCCAGATGAAATCTTGCGACTTGTGACGGCCGGCCGCCCAACAACCTGCCAGCTTGACCCTATCCCCTCCTCTCTTCTCCAGACCATTTCCGGAGACCTTCTCCCTTACCTCACCTCGCTCATCAACTCATCCTTGACCGCTGGCTACATCCCTTCCATCTTCAAGAGAGCGAGAGTTGCACCCCTTCTCAAAAAACCTACACTCGATCCCTCCGATGTCAACAACTACAGACCAGTATCCCTTCTTTCTTTTCTCTCCAAAACTCTTGAGCGTGCCGTCCTTGGTCAGCTCTCTTGCTATCTCTCTCAGAATTACCTTCTTGATCCAAATCAGTCAGGTTTCAAGACTGTTCATTCAACTGAGACTGCTCTTCTCTGTGTCACGGAGGCTCTCTGCACTGCTAAAGCTAACTCTTTCTCCTCTGCTCTCATCTTTCTAGAAAAACCATCAGATCCTTCTCTCCACCCTCTCCGAGTTGGGCATCTCCGGCGCGGCTCACTCTTGGATTGCGTCCTACCTGACAGGTCGCTCCTACCAGGTGGCGTGGCGAGAATCTGTCTCCGCACCACGAGCTCTCACCACTGGTGTCCCCCGGGGCTCAGTTCTAGGCCCTCTCCTATTCTCGCTATACACCAAGTCACTTGGCTCTGTCATATCCTCACATGGTCTCTCCTATCATTGCTACGCAGACGACACACAATTAATCTTCTCTTTTCCCCCTTCTGATAACCAGGTGGTGAATCGCATCTCTGCATGTCTGGCAGACATATCAGTGTGGATGATGAATCACCACCTCAAGCTGAACCTCGGCAAGACGGAGCTGCTCTTCCTCCCGGGGAAGGACTGCCCGTTCCATGATCTCGCCATCACGGTTGACAACTCCATTGTGTCCTCCTCCCAGAGTGCTAAGAGCCTTGGCGTGACCCTGGACAACACCCTGTCGTTCTTCGCTAACATCAAGGCGGTGACCCGATCCTGTAGGTTCATGCTCTACAACATTCGCAGAGTACGACCCTGCCTTACACAGGAAGCGGCGCAGGTCCTAATCCAGGCACTTGTCATCTCCCGTCTGGATTACTGCAACTCGCTGTTGGCTGGGCTCCCTGCTTGTGCCATTAAACCCCTACAACTCATCCAGAACGCCGCAGCCCGTCTGGTGTTCAACCTTCCCAAGTTCTCTCACGTCACCCCGCTCCTCCGCACACTCCACTGGCTTCCAGTTGAAGCTCGCATCTGCTACAAGACCATGGTGCTTGCCTACGGAGCTGTGAGGGGAACGGCACTCCCGTACCTTCAGGCTCTGATCAGTCCCTACACCCAAACAAGGGCACTGCGTTCATCCACCTCTGGCCTGCTGGCCCCCCTACCTCTGCGGAAGCACAGTTCCCGCTCAGCCCAGTCAAAACTGTTCGCTGCTCTGGCACCCCAATGGTGGAACAAGTTCCCTCACGACGCCAGGACAGCGGAGTCAATCACCACCTTCCGGAGACACCTGAAACCCCACCTCTTTAAGGAATACCTGGGATAGGATAAAGTAATCCTTCTAACCCACCCCGCCCCCCCAACCCCCCCCCCAAAATAAAATAAAAGATATAGATGTACTATTGTAAAGTGGTGTAATGCTGTCGTTAGGAGAAGTATCGGAGTCAGGCGCAGGACACAGGGATGAGTGCAAACAAAACGTGTTTACTCAAAACCATAATAAAACTTCTTCCACAGCAAAAATACAGGGATGGGAGAAACACCTCCAACAACCACAAAACAGGAAACAATCACGGACAAGACAAACAGGGAAGCCAGAGGGTTAAATAATAAACATAATCAGGGAATCATAAACAGGTGTGTATAATTAAGACAAAAGCAAACGAACAGGGAAACATAGATCGGTGGTAACTAGTAAGCCGGTGACGTCGACCGCCGAACGCCGCCCGAACAAGGAGAGGGGCCGACTTCGGCGGAAGTCGTGACAAGTGGTTGTTCCACTGGATATCATAAGGTGAATGCACCAATTTGTAAGTCGCTCTGGATAAGAGCGTCTGCTAAATGACGTAAATGTAAATGTAATGGAACAGAGTCAAACATGTTGTTTCTATGTTCTTGATGTGTTCGGTACTATTCCGTTCCCCCTATTACAATGAGCCCGTCCTCCTATAGCCCCTCCTACCAGCCTCCTCTGCTATAGATTATAGTCTATAGATATCCTGGAATCACAAACTATTCACTTATTTATGAATATGTCCAATGTAGATGCTCACAAATGAGATTTTATTTCATACTTTATGTGTACTATAATCGGCCATGGTTGTTGTAGGGTAAGAATTGTCGTAACGTCGAGTATACAGCCATGTTTAATCTTCCCCTAAGCTTTTATACAAGCTGCCCTATACCTTTTAGCACTCTCATAAAGTCCTTCTTTTTTTTACCCCTGCACCTCATTTATCATGTATGAGACCCCTGTGGAGGATCACTTCTTATCTAGTATGAGCATAATATAGAACACGTTCATGTCTCACAGACTTAACATTGGTCTTGCACTGCTCAATATGTACATGGCTACACACACGCACGCACACACACACACACGCACACAGGCCTATGGACACGTGCAAGCACACGCCCTCACACACAAGTAGTAAGATATAATATATGTGGGCTGCCACGTGCCATGACGTTTATTTCTCCATACAGTAGCCAAAGCACCCCTGCTGGCAGGTGACATCACTGTCTAAACTGGAGAGTCTGTTATTCCTATCAGGCTTTGCTACCTTAAAAGTAATGACCGCCCAATGCACTCTCATGGAAAAGTTGCTGAAAATTCCATTATGAATATAAAAGAGACAAAAATACACAACAGGAAACATTGAATTGCTCAATATTGTCTTGACAACCCAACTAAATAAAATATAGTTGTACTTACACAGTGTAGATAGACATTATGGGGAGAGGATTTGAGTAAATGCTGAAACAAAAAAGTATTACATGCTTAGTATATTCTTAGACTAAAAATAGGCTGGTATAAGCAAGATATCCACTGTCAGAGCATAACATTCAAATTGGCATCTGTCTATTTCTCACTGAATATCTATTAGACTAGCAACGTTCATGCCCTGCCCACCCGAAGGGTGCAAAATCCACTTGTCACTTAAGTCTCGCAGGATTGTTTGCTTTCATTTTAATCCTGCAACTCTTTCATACTCTTGCTTGCCTGCTGTTTTTTCCGTTAACGTTACGACCACGGAAATGTTTGTAATGACCTGTCAAACACACCCCGGTAATGACTGAAATGGGCTCAATGGAATATATTGTCGTTCCTTTGAATCAATAAGAACGCTGATGCCACATTCACATTACATCTGAGCATTCCGTTGCGTTGCCCCTGATGTCTTTCATTTCAATGGGGACCGTCCACAACGGAGTGGTTTCGCAGCGCCCCCTTGCGGTTGAAGGCTCCATTGTGAAACTGATGCCGCATACTTTGAAAATCCCTGAACGTTCATTATTTGTGCCAGTAAAATGTTTTATGTGCTGTAATTAATTCAATATCTGATGGATTATAACATTTTTAAACATTTAGAGTATCTTCATCCATTGTTCAACTGTTGCATTTATTGGAATTGTTTTTAAAACCTTTTAACAATTTCGATGACTGTTGCTAATTAGACCGACCGGTTTATGCATGCATAAACATAATGTTAATGACTTTAATCTGATGACTGAACAGTCATAACCTCATGCATCTGCAAAAAACCCAGCCTTACTCATGATTCAGTAGTCCAAAAATGTTTTATTATTTATTTACTAGCTAACTAAATAATAGAAGGATAACATATACACTTAATACATGAGACAAAGGTCCCTAACGGACTATTACAATATGTTGGCTTTTTGCACAACGACATGGAGGGAGAGAGAGAGAGAGAGAGAGAGAGAAAAACACATCGTCGATATATTTCAGAACTATTCTCACATTAATCATATAGTTTGCACACGAACCGCCGCCCATTTGGAATAAGAAATCATGAATGTATTTACGTGTGAGTGCCTTTGTTTGGTCAGAACCAGCCCTCCTTAGGATGGTTGTTGGCCTTTCAGCGGCAAGCTGTATGGCTTTGATTGTTCGAAAGGGGTCTCCCATTTCTCGTCTTCTACTGTTCTTCACTCTGGAAGATAGCTAGCCAGCCACGTCGACAGTTCACATTAATGATGATAGTCGGAGAATATGGGGATTTGAGACTCGTAGTAGGATGGGATGGTTTGAAGCGTAGTAGGATGGTCCCTCTTAGATTCGCTTTCCTCTATCTGACTCACAACAACTGTCTCAGTGATTGTCTGGGAGGTGAGCTTCTCGCCTACACCTCGTGTTGAATATTCAGGATTCGGACCACGATGGACATGAGCTGCAGCTCGCCGTCTCTCTGATCTAAAGGAAGGTGGGTTTATTTCTTCACCTCGTGTTGAGGTTCAAAGTTCCAACCATTTCAAATATGTACCTACTGTCTCACCTTTCCTGGTTTCTGAGATTCAGCATTTAAACCACTTTAGACGTGGGCTGCAACTCCCCGTCGTTTTTGGTCTAAAATGTTCATTCTTAGCAAGTCCTTTTAAGCACTCTGGTCGAAAAGGACAGGTCCATCAGGCTGACACGCTCTTCTGACCTCACTTGGGGCATGGCTACTTAATGTGCAAAGGATATGATTGGAAGTTATCTCTTAACAGTCACAATCACATTCATACCTTAACAAAAACACTTTCACAATTTTAATATCAAATGCACAACGTATTGGATGGAAACTTGACAGAAAAAAGTGGATATACTTTCCAAGTTACAGTATTTCATCAACACAGTTTTTAATGGCGTCCCAAAATGAAAGCTCCCCACTGACCATTCCCCACATTCTTATGTTACAATTATTGTTCCAGTATCCACTTTTGACCGTGTTATAGTTTCGGCGGGAAAAACCTGTTAACAAAGAACATTCATTGGGTTAAATACTAGAGGGGGGAAAGAAAGTCTCCTTCTCCTGTAATTTACAACAGGGTGTGAACTGTCGACCATCCAGCTGCTCTACCTCGTCTGTGGGTGAGAGAGGGAGGCCTGGTTACTGTCATCCCCGCCAGTCTGATCTGACCCATTCTGATCCTCACAGGACAGTCATGACACTAATGAAGAGATGACTTGCGTTTTGGCCCAATTACTAGTTCACACAAATTCCATTGACAAAAAAATGTCTAGCCATAAAATTGTTGCCAGCACTAAAAATGTATTAATTCTAGTAAATACTTATGAGGCAAAATTCAAAATATATACACTGCTCAAAAAAATAAAGGGAACACTAAAATAACACATCCTAGATCTGAATGAATGAAATAATCTTATTAAATACGTTTTTCTTTACATGACAACAAAATCACACAAAAATAATCAATGGAAATCCAATTTATCAACCCATGGAGGTCTGGATTTGGAGTCACACTCAAAATTAAAGTGGAAAACCACGCTACAGGCTGATCCAACTTTGATGTAATGTCCTTAAAACAAGTCAAAATGAGGCTCAGTAGTGTGTGTGGCCTCCACGTGCCTGTATGACCTCCCTACAACGCCTGGGCATGCTCCCGATGAGGTGGCGGATGATCTCCTGAGGGATCTCCTCCCAAACCTGGACTAAAGCATCCGCCAACTCCTGGACAGTCTGTGGTGCAACGTGGCGTTGGTGGATGGAGCGAAACATGATGTCCCAGATGTGCTCAATTGGATTCAGGTCTAGGGAACGGGCGGGCCAGTCCATAGCATCAATGCCTTCCTCTTGCAGGGACTGCTGACACACTCCTGCCACATGAGGTCTAGCATTGTCTTGCATTAGGAGGAACCCAGGGCCAACCGCACCAGCATATGGTCTCACAAGGGGTCTGAGGATCTCATCTCGGTACCTAATGGCAGTCAGGCTACCTCTGGCGAGCACATGGAGGGCTGTGCGGCCCCCCAAAGAAATGCCACCCCACACCATGACTGACCCACCGCCAAACCGGTCATGCTGGAGGATGTTGCAGGCAGCAGAACATTCTCCACGGCGTCTCCAGACTGTCACGTCTGTCACATGTGCTCAGCGTGAACTTGCTTTCATCTGTGAAGAGCATAGGGCGCCAGTGGCGAATTTGCCAATCTTGGTTTTCTCTGGCAAATGCCAAACGTCCTGCACGGTGTTGGGCTGTAAGCACAACCCCCACCTGGGGACGTCGGGCCCTCATACCACCCTCATGGAGTCTGTTTCTGACCGTTTGAGCAGACACATGCACATTTGTGGCCTGCTGGAGGTCATTTTGCAGGGCTCTGGCAGTGCTCCTCCTTGCACAAAGGCGGAGGTAGCGGTCCTGCTGCTGGGTTGTTGCCCTCCTACGGCCTCCTCCACGTCTCCGGATGTACTGGCCTGTCTCCTGGTAGCGCCTCCATGCTCTGGACACTATGCTGACAGACACAGCAAACCTTCTTGCCACAGCTCGCATTGATGTGCCATCCTGGATGAGCTGCACTACCTGAGCCACTTGTGTGGGTTGTAGACTCTGTCTCATGCTACCACTAGAGTGAAAGCACCGCAAGCATTCAAAAGTGACCTAAACATCAGCCAGGAAGCATAGGAACTGAGAAGTGGTCTGTGGTCCCCACCTGCAGAACCACTCCTTTATTGGGGGTGTCTTGCTAATTGCCTATAATTTCCACCTGTTGTCTATTCCATTTGCACAACAGCATGTGACATTTATTGTCAATCAGTGTTGCTTCCTAAGTGGACAGTTTGATTTCACAGAAGTGTGATTGACTTGGAGTTACATTGTGTTGTTTAAGTGTTCCCTTTATTTTTTTGAGCAGTATATATATATCAGTGGCGGTTGTAGCTTGTATGGCTCCCTGGGCGAACCCACCCTATATTGTTCTTAACGATTTCGCACAAACCAGAAAATATTTATATGATAGGTCTGTGAAACTATATATTCACAGTATTATGAATGAATTGTGGTTTATTTGGAAGCATTTCGTAGTGTGACTGATTTTACTAATTGCATTAGTACTGTACAAAATTAGAGGTGTGCTATTTGATAGACTCCCCCGCTCCCCCTACCTCGGGCTTCCAGTGAGCTGAAGTCAACCTACCCCTGCCCCCTCCCCATCTCGTACTTCTGTCTAGCTCACAATCTAGAATCAGGGCGCCCACTCCGACAAGGTTAATTGATCCACAGTCCCACACGGTGACATGATATCATTGACGTGATATGCAAATGAGCGATAGAAAACCGATTGCGCAAATGTCACCATTCAGATTTTTTCTGTGCGGGCGCCCCGTGCCACCCCCGACAAGATGCCGCCCAGGGCGGCTGCCCATGTCGCCTATATCTAAATTCGCCACAAACCTATATAAAGGAAGAGAAGCTTAGGCCTAAACCCAGAGAGACAGAGCGAGAGATATGCCAAATGCAATTCTTTATGTCAGATGGCTACTGCGTCTGCTATACAAATATAGACATAGAGAAGGAGGCTAATTTGTACATTTTCTATCAGAATATTTTTTATAAAGATAAGCATTATATTGTTACAGTAAAGGAGTAACTCTGGTAGGCCTGGAACAGACTTCCTCACCTGAAGTTAACCCGGAAGCCAGCCGATAAAGCTTAATATTAGCCACACCATACCAAACCATCACAAACATTTCTAAACTTTATTAAGGTAATATCAAAACTAATTCAAGGCCATTGTTTATAGGGAAAATCCGAGCAAAAGAGTGAATTTAAACCAGGGAAAAAACACTCTACCCTCCCCTGTGCCCAATAAAAAAACACACACCCCTCCCTAAAGCAAATTTTGATCTGTCCCTTAGCTAATTTACAAGTCTGGCAATCTCTGGCCTCTGCATGCTTATCTTCTATTGTTACCTTTAGTTCTCCTGAGTGGTGCAGCGGTCTAAGGCACTGCATTGCAGGGCTAGAGGCGTTACTACAGACCCTGGTTCGATACCAGGTTTTATCACAACCGGCCGTGATTGAGAGTCCCATAAGGTGGCGACAATTGGCCCAGCGTCGTCCGGGTTAGGGGAGGGTTTGGCCGCGGTAGGCCGTCAGTGTAAAGAAGAATTTGTTCTTAACTGACTTGCTTAGTTAAATAAAGGTTAATTCATTAAATTAAAACCTCTAACCTTGACTTTCATCTACATTTAGTTGCTTTAGCCTTAACAGTTTTCAAACCCAGAGGCGCAACATCGCAATACTTTGGCAAGTCAATGGGAGAAGTGTGTTTTGTCATACCGGTGGTATATGGTCTGATATACCACGGCTTCAGCCAATCAGCATTCAGAGCTCAAACCACCCAGTTTATAATATTTCATATTAGTACATCATTTTTTGGGGGTAATTTTACCCCAATTTTTCTCCCCATTTTTGTGATACCCAATTGGTAGTTACGATCTTTCTCATTGCTGCAACTCCCCAACGGGCTCAGGAGAGGCGAAGGTCGAGACATGTGTCCTCTGAAACATGACCTGCCAAGCCACGCTGCTTCTTAACACACTGCTCCCTTAACCCGGAAGCCAGCCGCACCAATGTGTAGGAGGAAACACCAAGGAAACCCCCCCAGCCAAACCTCCCCATAACTCAAACAGCGCTGGGCCAATTGTGCGCCGCCTGGGATCGAACCCCAGGCTGTAGTGGCGCCTCAGCATCGCAGAGCCTTGTGCCAGATGTCTACAAGATGCATATGTGTTTTGCTTTGCCGGATGTCCCTGCATTTTGTGTGCTTCGCTTTTCAACCCGCTGAAAGCTAGTTAGTTGGAGTCTATGTGTATACTTCCTTTTGTACCACCGCACTGTAAAGCAACACACAAGTTAAAGATATTGAACACAGGCTAGTGCAGCACCCTTAACGTAGCATTGCGGACTGTGTCATTGAAAATAAATGACTTCCGCCGGAACGCAAAGACTTTGATGCATCTGGTGGACATGAGGCATTAGACCGCTGCGCTACTCAGGAGGCCCCATATTAGTACATGATTTTGCCTTATTTGAACTAATGATAGCTGGCTACCGAGTGACTGGACTAGTTTTCCTCTGGACCTCTTATCCTTATTTTGACAAACATATCAAGAATATTTCAAGGGCAGCTTTTTCCCATCTTCATAACATTGCACATTTCTGAATCTTGTTGTCCAACAATGATGCAGAAAAGCTAATCCATGCTTTAGTCCCATCAAGGTTGGACAATTGCAATGCTCTACTCTCTGGTTACCCATATAAAGCACTAAATACATTTCAGTTTGTAATAAATCTTGACTAGAACCAAAGCATTTGATCATATTACTCCAGTGCTAGCCTCTCTACACTGGCTTCCAGGGCTAATTTCAAGGTTTTACTGCTAGCCTACAAAGCATTTGGTCCTGCCATACATACCTAAACGTACGCTATGGTCTAAAGACGAAGGCCTCCTTATTGTCCCTAGAATTTCTAAGCAAACGACTGGAGGCAAGGCTTTCTCCTTTAGAGCTACAATTTTATGGAATGGTCTGCCTATCCATGTGAGAGACGCAGACTCGGTCTCGACCTTTAAGACTTTACTGAAGACTCATCTCTTCAGTAGGTCCTATGATTGACTGTAGTCTGGCACAGGGGTGCGAAGCTGAACAGCAAGGCCCTGGAGTGACGAACCGTCTTTACAGTCTCTGCCAGGCCAGCTCCCCTCTCTCCACTGGGATTCTCTGCCTCTGAACTTATTACGGGGGCTAAGTCACTGGCTTACTAGTGCTCTTCCATACTGTCCCAAGGAGGGGTGCGTCACGTTGTGCCAGCCTTTTTCCGCTATACTCGACTTGAGTTAGTTGAATCACTGACATGATCTTCCTGTCCTGTCTTGCGCCCCCTCGGGCTCATGCGGTGGAGAAGATCTTCGTGGGCTATACTCAGCCTTGTCTCAGAGTAGTAAGTTGGTGGTCTGTTGATATCCCTCAAGTGGTGTGGGGGCTGTGCTTTGGCAAAGTGGGTGGGGTTATATCCTGCCTGGGTGGCCCCCCCTCTCTCAGCCTACAGTATCTATGCTGCAATAGTCTATGTGTCGGGGGGCAAGGGTCAGTCTGTCCTATCTGGTGAAATTCTCCTGTCTTATCTGGTGTCTTGTGTGTATGATCCCTTTCATTCTCCTCTCTCTCTCTCTCTCTGAGGACTTGAGCTCTAGGACCATGCCTCAGGACTATCTGGCCTGATGACTCCTGGCTGTCCCTAGTCCACCTAGTCGTGCTGCTGATACTGTTTTTTTTCTGTTTTGCCTGTGGCTATGGAACCCAGACCTGTTATTTTCTACCCTCTCTCTATCTCATGCTGTCTCGACCTCTGAATGCTTGGCTATGAAAAGACAACTGACATTTATTCCTGAGGTGCTGACCTGCTGCACCCTATACAACCACTGTGATTAATATTTGACCCTGCTGGTCATCTATGAACATTTGAACATCTTGAAGAATGATCTGGCCTTAATGGACATGTACTCTTATAATCTCCACCCGGCACAGCTAAAAGAGGACTGGCCACCCCTCAGAGCCTGGTTCCTCTCTAGGTTTCTTCTTATGTTCCTGCCTTTCTAGGGAGTTTTTCCTAGCCACCGTGCTTCTACATTTGCATTGCTTGCTGTTTGGGGTTTTAGGCTGGGTCTCTGTATGATGTAAAACATCTGCTGTTGTAAAAAAAGGCTTTAGAAATACATTTGATTTCACTTCATTACCAATTGAAAATACCTGCAAACAATATATTAGCTTCAACTTTAGTCACCTTTATTGCAACGTGTAAAAGTACCTTACATTTCTTTCAAAATAATACTATTTTTTTATTGTTAGATTAACAATTTGATTAATTAGATTAAAGATATAACATAAAATAACTTTTCTTGTGGTGACTCAAATCTGTAGCCTATAGATAGCTCATTTAGAAAAACTGGAGTCTTTTTCTCCCCTTTTTAATGATACAAGTAACAACGGAAATCAACAATTCTGTCTCTGTCTTCATATGTTTCTTTCTTGTAAGCATTTTCCCATCCTGGAGTCTGAGACTTTGTGGAAATCTGTCGTAGAAAAGAAGAATGTCTGAAAATGTAGCATTAGACACTATGTTACCCTATACTAGTTATCATCATCATGCTTTCTATAGTTTAGGCCTATAGCTTGCTAGGCCTAGCTACCTACCTAGCTAGTTCTTGTGTTCATCTAGCTAGCTAGATTTGTATACCTAACCCAAGACAAACCACACTCTGTTGTTTCCAATGGGAACCTAGTGAATCGAGTGGGCAGAACAAGGAAGTGGAGCTAGCAAGATCCTATTGGCACATTTTAGCATGTATTTGCAATTTTCCATTGGGGAATGCCTAGTCTGTGAAGTGTGCGTGTGCAATAACTCAATTCACTATTGCATCGTTATTTTTAACAACTTTTGCAAAGGGAGTACACTCCGTTTGTAAAATATTCTAGTTTTGGGAACAGAAAACAAAATTGAGATCAAGTGTTTCATCAATGAGAAAATAGTCAGAACTGACAACCGGATGCTTCACATTTATACTTCCGGTGAAACATCTGGGCCATTGTTCTATCTGTGCTAACACTAATAAGTTAGCTAGTGTTTAGTTACATTGAAAATAAATTAATGTTACTCATAGTGTGTGTTTACACACGTAGCTAGCTAACGTTAACATGCGGGGTTTGCTCTATTTGCATCACTTTCAATTAGGAACTTTTATTATGAAGGTGGACAGTAAATTCTACTGTTGTTGCTGATCGTTGTTGTGGCTAGCTTCACACAAAGGTTAGCCCAGCTAGCTAGCTAGTTAGCTAGCAAAAAACGGCAGCTAACGTTTGCTACCAAGCTAACTACGTTTTCTAGCTATCTACAGTTAGCCAGAGCCATATATGGCTTTGCAGTTAGCTAGCTATCTAACACGACTTGGCTAGGTAGCTGGCAAATGCTCGCTAGATAGCTAACTTCCTATGCTAAATCGTCCAGAAGAATTCATGTATCCCACAAATAAAATAAACAAATTGCATGGAAACTCTCTTCTGTCTTGACTTTTTTGTCTCGTCTACAAAAAGCAATCTATCGTATCTGGATTTTGCACACTGACCTTCTCGACCACGTTCTTCTACAAAGGTGTAGCGGGTTTCTTATGCACCACAGGAGAACCAAGAAATGAAGAGCGACACCACGGCTGTCTTTAAGGCTTTTATGTTGATCTGCAATAGTATTATGAAAAGACAGGACAGGAACACATCAGTCTCCAATGCAACACCTGACAAGTTGTTCTTTCTCTCTGTGTTTTCTCAGACTCTCACAATCACACTCATACATAAAGCCATAATGTATAGTATAAAATAATAACCAGTCCTTAATACAAAGAATGTATAATCTTAATTCTTAGACAATAGAACCATACCTGCAATAGTATTATGAAAAGACAGGACAGGAACACATCAGTCTCCAATGCACCACCTGACAAGTTGTTCTACACAGGAGCATGAAGAAAGGTAAAACACATATCCTGTCTCACATCCCCAATACATTGCTAGGTACTTTCAGTGTTGATAGTAGCAAAATACAACAACTCATGTACAAAACCACTGCAACACAAACAAGTTACAACGTAAAATCGCCTTAGAGGGCAAAAACTACATCCCCCATAATGCAACACCATCACTAGTCGGCAGCTCAGCTAGCCGTCTGCATCACAGAAAGAAAGTCATGCTAGCTAGCAACACTTTTAGCACTCTGTAACTATATTAATAACAACAATAAAACTCTGAAAGTTACGTGTTTCGATAGTCTCACATCCCCTTATAACAATATCTACAGCATTAACCTTGGGACGTTTTATTTATTTCACGTTACGGACTTCTACAAAGGAGTAATCTGCAACCCGTACCTTTCTCTCTCAGTGTTTTCTCAGACTGAGGAGAGCGGGATCTATGGGTAGTACCAGGGTGTTAGTAGGTGACGTAAGCACCCAGATAAAATAAAATACATTTAATGAAACAAAACCTGAAGATGTTAACATCATTCAGTTACTGTAGCTGCCTACCTAACATCAACAGGCATCACCAGTAGCGCAACAATTAAAATTAGAAACCAAAAGTAAAGTTCCTGGCGATCTGACTCCCCCCTTCTGTCTGAACTTGGAATATTCCTGTTCGCGGGCTTTGGCCACTGACCCTCAACCTGATTGTTCTGTTCTGCGTTGTGTACTATTCTAATAATTTGAAGTTTGCTGGAATAACCATTTTAACTCTACTACAAAGGGACACCATCAAGGTCATCGTTATTGTGTGCGTGTTGCGCAGATGGGCAGACATTAAGCCTTTAATTCCTTGACATGCCTTAATTCCTAAATAAATAATTGAACCAATGCATCACATCCAAAAGTGAGAACGTTCTTCAGCAGTGCAAGGTTACCTGATGGAATAAAAGTTGGTCTTATGACCATTTTAAGTGCATTCATAATCTATTATTCAACCAAGCTTACAATTTGGCAATCACAAATAACTATGTAACAATTTTAACCATAACTGTTTATTCATGTGTCTAAAAATGTTTAATTGATGGTTAAAGCAATTGACCCATTGTCAAATACACTGTTAAATGATTTAACAATGTATTTCTTTTTTTGATGTTAACCATTTACCCATTTTTGCCAATGCGCTCATAAGCTTCCATGAATTTGAAACAAGAGCTTGACCTGGGCCTGGGAATCAGACTCCAAAGCTCTTTGCACAGCCGGAAGTTGGCACTCAGTGCATGAAAATGGAGGAGGTTTTCTCTTGGTGCCTTCAGGAGTTGCCGAAGTTGTCCACAGAATTGTCCGGGTCACAACATCAGTGGTGAAAAGCAAATTGGAGAAGGGCTTTAAATTCCGTATGTCGTCTTATTTAACTGATTACAAAGGTATGTATACTTAACATTATTAGCCAACTAGATAGCTAGCTAGCTATTTTGGATAACTCAGTACTTTCCAGCAGCGATAGCGCGTTAGCCAGCTCGCTAAAGTAGTACACAAAATAACCAAAGTTAACTTACAGTACTACCTGGTGATCTAAGCAGAGTTGTGTCAATGAGGAGGTCGGTTCTCAGTTGGCTAACACATGTCACAGGGTTTGTGCAGGCTGAAATATGGTGTGTTGGGATGCTATCAGCAGTGCTGTAAACTAAAGTACCGGTATTTAAAGATGCACTCCAGGATCTTAAGCACAACAGATTTGTAGTATATAGTACGAATAGGATTCATAACATATCATATGCATTGCACCAAAAAATATAATAATGAATGATGTAACATATCATACGAAATAGATGACGTAGTACACAATTTGATGCCGTAGTACACAAAAAACAGGGACCACTTTTGGCTCATGAGCACCACTTTCAAAACTGCTGACTGAAATTATACAAAAGTTTGAGAGTGCATGTTTAAGTAAAAATACTTTAAATACTTAAGTTGTTTTTTGGGGTATCTGCACTTTACTACTTATACTTTTCCTCTACCACAGTTCTAAATAAAATGTATTTTTACTCAGTACATTTTCCCTGACACCCACAAGTACTCATTACATTTTGAATGCTTAGCAGGACAGGAAAATGGTCCAATTCACACAGTTATCAAGAAAACATCTCTGGTCATCCCTACTGCATGTGGTTGACTCACTAAACACAAATGCTTTGTTTGAAAATTATGTCTGAGTGTTGGAGTGTGACCCTGGCATGCCATAATATTGTGCCTTCTGGTTTGCTTTATATAAGGAATGTGACATTTATACTTTTACTTTTGATAATTAAGTATATTTAAAACCAAATACTTTTAGACTTTTACTCAAGGAGTATTTTATTGGGTGACTTTTACTTCAGTCATTTTTGATGATCTTTACTTTTACTCAAGTATGACAATTGGGTACTTTTTCCACCACTGGCTATCGGTAGACTGTAATTACAACTTCATTATAAGTACTGAAATCCTGTGTAACACCAAGTAATTAAATTGTACTTATGCAGATATTACAGGTACTCTGTGGTTTACTAGTGTATTTAATCTCCCACTTGGATCTCGTTTCCACAAGCTTTAAATTGAGGGCCAGGTTGTAAGGAGGGTAATGTACTGGATAAGTACACATTAATTACAAGTAAGTACCCCTCAAAATACACTTAATCTTAACTAGCTAAATCCTGCGTAACAACTAGTGATTACATTGTACTTAGGCAAACAATACATATGTTTTGAAATAGTGTCTTTTTCCTCATCTGGGATGAGACTCGTATGAAATCTGTTTTCGTAAACTCAACCAAGTTAAACCAGATCATCCGCTTTAATTTGGGGACAAGTGCTAGAGATATGTTTTGAACAGCACACATTCATGGTTCAGTAATTGGAGCCTGTTGAGCATAGACTATAATTTCTCAGACACCCAGCGCACAGTTGTTAATGAATTTGATGCAACTGAGAAGAAGCAAAACACTCATTTTGTGAATTTAATGGGAACCTGCCCATTTGTAACTAGAATGGTGACAAGAGTTTGTTGTTACACTTCTGTAATTACAAACTGCAATTACTACCAGGTGCATGTTGTTATCACATTGTAACTGTGAGTTGTTACAGTTAACTACAATACTTGTTACAGCGTAATTACACATGTAATTACTCTGTAAAAGGACCCCTTAAAGGGAAGTGTTACCAAGTTGTTCTATATAATGTGGAAATAAACATATCTCATATCTCACACTTACAAACTAAACATTTATGTGTGCACATTGTACAAGCAATTGGCGAGAGAGAGCCTCTACTATCACATTCATGTATACATATCCACTGGGCACACACTGGTTGAATCAACGTTGTTTTTCACGTCACCAAGGTGGAATAGACGTTGAATTTACGTCTGTGCCCAGTGGGTATAGGTCGACATGAATTGCGGCAAAGTTGGTTCCTGTTCGTCACATCTTTGGTCACGTTCGCGTGGGTAAAACAAAAATACCCTAATTGTTTCACAATAGAGCCTCCGACAATGTAGGCTATATGACTGCAGGATGAAGTTGCTGAAGAGCAACTGCAGAAACTTGCAGTCTACTGTAGTCAACACCTAATGACCTTTGATCACATGATGTTTGTTAATAAGCGCATGCAGTCGATATGTAGGATCAAGTCGGAACAGTTCATCCCCATAATGCAACACACATTGAAAGGCGGTGAACAATGGTCACCGACTTGACAAAAGTGATCTGCTCGAACGTACCCTGTGCGTCCGATTCGTTTGACGGCATGCACATGCGCAGTTCAGCACGACAGACCGATAGATCCGATTACGTGTTTCTGCTTTCACAGTGTCCTGTTTAACTATCCTTCCTATTGCTTGCGCCGGAGGACCGACACCGCTAGAGTAACATAGCCAGTCTGTCTGTATTGCGGCGTGTGCATGCAACTGTACGAGCGGCGCCTTCAAGCCAATTCATTCTGCAACCCATAAAACATACAAGAGGCGCTCTTTGCTTTTAAATTGAACGGAGGACGAGCACCTCTTTCATGGAACTGAAAGCTTCCCTTTCAATTGCAACACTACTGTAAGTATTGACGTGCTTCTCAGTGTGACAGATGGTATGCTTGGGTTCCGGGTGTGTTTATTTCATGTTTTTTTGTAGACGGCTTACAAACATGGCTCTTGCAGTTTCTGAAATGTAGTCAACCCTATTTTAATAAAAATGTGCACCTTGTTTAAGTACACGGGACTGACGTTATCGTGTAGTGTTTGGCTGTCGTGCGTGCTAGTTGCGAATATACAGTGTAGTACAGTGAAGATCCAGGGAGACCGCATGTGCAGAGCCGCAGTTTAATGAAAGGGACACATTGTAACGTTCTTTTGGCGGGGAACTACACGATTAGTTGACAGAATGGGTTAATTGTTCAGTTTAGCGGTGTCAGTTGAACAGTTCGCTTGGTGAGAAACATATGAGATTTTCTCTCGATTTCGTATTTGAAGCAGGCTACCAAGCCACGATCCGTTTTTGACCTGTAATAAGATGGCATTTGAAAAGCCACAGTCATGGCGTTTGAACACAATTAGATACGATTCAAAATGGAGCCAAGTTTCCCCTGAATAAAACGAAAGCACCAAATTGAAATGTGGTAGGTTACATTGCTAAGTTGTGTGCCAGGCTATTGTAGCCCATGAACAACCTGCCGTATGGGTTTTCAGTAGGACACTTATTTAGGTTAAATCACAGCATGGCTGGGCGTTGTGGTCAACAATTTGATATAAATGAATAATGTATAGCCTATAATATAGGCTACAGTATTGGTTCAAGAAATGTGTGTTCTTGTTGAATTATATACTGTATTTGGTACTAATGGGTGCACTTTTGATTTGGTTTTAAGAACAAAATATTGACACAAAAGTGTTGAAAAGAGGGACAAAGTACTGTTGTTTAGACTGATTCGCCTCATGATTTGTCAACTCGTGCACAATTAATCTGTGCTTCAGTCGGATCAACTGTAGCCTATTGATAACAACTACAGCTGCAGGTAGTCTAGAGAAGCCTATGCAACGAAGCGGTCATGTATTTATTTGTGTTAAGAAAAAATGTAAATGTGATCAAATTTGGTTTATAATTTCGGATGGCTAGCCTACCAAGACCTTTTCAATCCACCATTGCCTGGAGTTAATCAATCAACACAATAGTGATGACATACTGCGTGAGTAACTTTTTAATTACTGATGCAAAGGACTACACAATGCAACCCTGTATAAAGCAAGCTCAGCCCTGTTAGTTCTGTTGTTCAAAGGCAGTTGTTGTCTCCTTGTATGTGTAAAGGATCCCATGTTAGTTTAATTTTAAAATACAATTCAAGGTTGCTGCAGTTTAACAGGGTTTTAATGTTTTCATCCTCCCAGAAAAAACAAACGTGAACTGATTCGAAAAATTCTGGTCCCATCATAGCCCATATAAAACCGTTTTTACATCTGATGTATTAGTATGTCATACCCTACAACTAGGGTCTGGAGTTTTCCCTGGTTCAGGTAGTCTACCAGATCAAGAAAAACTCTGGTCCCTAGGAAAAACAATTCCCACCGCCCCTCTCCAACCACTCTGGGATGCCACCTCTGAAATCACCACATAATGTTACAAATAAAGTAACATATCCTATAAGTACGGCAGTGTTTCCCCTAGGATTTTTTTCAGTAGCGGGGGTGGAGTCTTCCTGGGTCATACATCTATATATACAAAAATATGTGGACATTTAAATGGAGTTGGTCTCCCCTATGC
Source organism: Salmo trutta (assembly GCF_901001165.1). Classification (NCBI taxonomy): domain Eukaryota; kingdom Metazoa; phylum Chordata; class Actinopteri; order Salmoniformes; family Salmonidae; genus Salmo; species Salmo trutta. Next base: position 44,859,279 of record NC_042976.1, read on the forward strand.
TGCTATAATAGCCTCCAATCTTCTGGGAAGGCTTTCCACTAGATGTTGGAACATTGCTGTAGGGACTTGCTTCCATTCAGTCACAAGAGCATTAGTGAGGTCGGGCACTGATGTTGGGCAATTAGGTCTGGCTCGAAGTCGGCGTTCCAATTCATCCCAAAGGTGTTTGATGGGGTCAAGTTCTTCCACACCGATCTCAATAAACCATTTCTGTATGGACCTCGCTTTGTGCACGGGGGCACTGTCATGCTGAAACAGTGCTGGTGTTGTGTGACAACTGCACATTTTAGAGTGGCCTTTTATTGTCCCCAGCACAAGGTGCACCTGTGTAATAATCATGCCATTTAATCAGCTTCTTGATATGCCACATCTGTCAGATGGATGGATTATCTTGGCAAAGGAGAATTTCTCACTAACAGGGATGTAAACAAATTTGTGCACAAAATACAAGAGAAACAAGCTTTTTGTGCATATTGGAACATTTTGGGGAGCTTTTATTTCAGCTCATGAAACATTTCTATTCAGTGTAATAAAAAATGGAATGTAAATAAGTATTCAAACCCTTTGTTATGGCAAGCCTAAATAATGTATGTTCTGGGGTAAAAATGTGCTTAACAAGTCACATAATAAGTTGCATGGATTCACTTGAGTGACTACTGAATCTATGTACCCCACACATACAATTATCTGTAAGGTCCCTCAGTTGAGCAGTGAATTTCAAACACAGATTCAACCACAAAGAACCACAAAGACCAGGGAGGTTTTCCAATGCCTCGCAAAGAAGGGCACATATTGGTAGATGGTTAAAAATCCACAAAAAGCAGACATTGAATTAGGGCTGACCCCATTTAGTCGACTGGTCGATTGTTTGGTCGATATCCTGTTGGTCGACCGAGATTCCTTTAGTCGAGCAGTAGCAAAAAAATAAATAAATCATTGTGTACAAGACACCTGCCTGATTCATGCCTGTCTGAGTGGACTGCTCCATTGTGGAGGCTGTGGGGATGGCACAGTCCATCAGTCTAAGACATGTTCTACTGAAATTGTATATGTTTATATTATGTAAGAACAATGGTGCAACACAAATAAAAAATATTATTTTATAACAAATGCGCTTTCTCCTACTTTGGATAGTTGTCGCTGTCCGCGGTTCTGAAACACATCGGTGCGCTGTTGAATTGATGCCTTTTCGTAGACCATGTTGCTAAGTTCATAATAGCAAAGTTAACCAGCATATTGGTGTAGAGAACAATGCGGCGGAGTTAAGAGACAAGAAAATAGCCCTTGCCTTAATTGTCTAAGAAAAGTGAGGAGAGGAAACCACAACTTAATTAGGTCTATAATCAGTAGCCTAATTGTTAAATGTGCCTGGCTTTATAAATCATCCATATATATCTACAGAAATAAGACAGATCCTGCTTCTGTTGCCTGTTTGACTGCTTGTTTAATAGCCTACTGATTCCATCAGCACCAAACCTCAAGCAACCACATGTCTGATTTAACAATTTCACAAATTCTGATTTAAAACAAAATCTTTGCTATGCTGTAATAAAAGCTTTACAAACCAGCCTCTCTGGTATGATTTATAATTTATTTTTAGTGTTGTTTACACTGTTGCAAATGGTCAGAAATTATATTAATAATAATAACCCTCCTTTTCCTTGAGCTCCTTCTTGTTATTATTACTATTATTATTATGATCATAATTATAATAATAAGTAATGTCATTATAATTAGTAGGCTTAGTATAGCAGCCTTGTATAGCCACCATAGAGCTGAGCTGTAGGCCTAAGAGCGCATCCTGATTTCTCTTAATACTATAACTTACTTAGGCCTATATTTCAATTAGAGGTCGACCGATTAATCGGAATGGCCGATTAATTAGGGCCGATTTCAAGTTTTCATAACAATCGGAAATCGGTATTTTGAATGCTGATTTGGCCAATTTTAATTTTTTTGTAGACCTTTATTTAACAAGGCAAGTCAGTTAAGAACACATTCTTATTTTCAATGACGGCCTTGGAACGGTGGGTTAACTGCCTTGTTCAGGGGCTGAACGACAGATTTTTACCTTGTCAGCTCGGGGATTCAATCTTGCAACCTTACGGTTAACTAGTCCAACGCTCTAACCACCTGCTTTACATTG